>NC_080731.1:4760740-4893240 GCF_019097595.1 Hemibagrus wyckioides
ACTTGCCCTGATGTAGACTCCAGATCCGAGCCGTATATAAACGATATAAAAGCCATAGATGAATGTCTCCTCTAATCGTTGAAAAACCGCAACCTTCTAACGAACAGCCTGGGTTTAGTAATAGCTCCAGAGATAAGATATTTTGAGGTTGTGATAAAATCCAGCCTCCCTTTTCGAACAGGAAGTCAAAACAGCCACTCCGTGCATCCGCGCTGAGCAGAAACAGGCTCACTCAAGCTGGACAGATAAAAGGCTGGACATAAGATCAGGGTGATGTTCAGCTGCCAGGTTCAGTGGTCAGAGTGCCACATGATTGACTGAATGGCAAGTTACATGAACGAGCAGTTCAGGACAAAAAAAAATAAAAGGCAGATTCACGGTTAATTCAATCAAAGGTTTATTATAATACACATCCAGAATGATGCATTAAAACGGAGTGGAACGCCAAAAACCGTCCCGACTGTGAAACAAACAGCTTTATCAGTGCATTTTGGACTTATTTAAACATTTTAGAAATTCACTAACCCAATAGCAATTGTACAGATATGAATTGTTTAGTCTAGTGTGCTTTGTTATGGTTCATTAGCTTAACCATTTGTATATGTGCATTTTATATACCGAGTCCATTAATGCGACAAAGCTCGTGGTAGGAAATAAAAAGGAAAAGAAAAGACGTTTTGTGATGTTTTAATAAGATGGGATTGAACACCGTGAAAGTCACATGTAGCTTCACAGCTCTAGTGCTACCGTCTCAACAGGAAGGTGAAAAGTCCATCACAAGTGAAGAAGTCCAAAACTGGACTTCCCTTCTTTCCTAAATGATGCTGATAATCAGACGTGAATGAAATATTCACTAGTATTAGGAAGAAAAACCAGATTGTGACATACGTTTGGATATATTAACAAAGGCATGTTTGTGACGCTCATTTCGAGCAAAAAACCTTTTCAGTAACTAAGTTTCTTTTCTTTTCTTTAACGGAAAAAAATGGGCCATCGGACAGAAATCCGCACAGTTTTCACGCTACATCTCAAATCGAATGTGGAGTAGTTGTTAATAACAATACTGAAAAAATATCTAACACTGATAGTGTTACCATGAGAGCGAAGGAAAAAGAAAAAAAAAAAAAAAAAAACCTTTTCTGATCCATAGATTATTTCGAGTCCCACTTATGCCAGGTCTAAAAAAAAAAAAAATCAATTTATTTATTCTTTATTTATTTATCTAATATTATCATTTTTTTGGCAACAGTAGCATGTTGAAATCCCGACGTGTTAGCGTGTATTTTTGACGATTTGAGATTCATTATCTCTGAATTTTTTTTTGTGGTTTATGGTCTCAACTAGCTCTATTAAATAATGGATAAAATATAATGAGACAAGATAACGCCTTTTTTTTTTTTTTACTTCTTTGAATGCTGTTAGTTAGTTTAAATTATATGGTATTTTCTGACTTTTTGACGAGAATTCAAAATATAGAAAATCTTGGAAAAAAAATTGAGGAAAATAAGCAAGAATTAAAGGTTAAATCAATTTAAATTCTATTTTTTAAAAATATATATATTTTCATGATTGTTATTTCAAAATTAAATAGAAAAATGATTAACAAAATGTGATGTAATACATCGGAAATGTGAGATTGGTCAACGTTATCTCTGACACAGTCAGAATTTTGGAATAATGAGTGAAGAAAAAAAATTGAGAAACTGCTTCTTATGCTGCCAAAAAAAATTAAATTATTAATAATAATATTAATAATAATAATAATAATATTATATATATTTCCCCACCTGGCAGAAATGGGCTTCCATTAAAAAAAACAAACAAAAAAACTGATAACCTGCAACCAAAAAACGGCCCCAAAATAATGAAGATCTTCAACATCTCCGAAAATCTGTGGTGCCGTTGTAAGAGCATACGCTATTACAATTCATTTGGTCAGAGACACAATTCTACGATGTAAAAGCTACTTTTATGTGCAATTAGTATGCCAGCTTTATGATCAAAAAAAAAAAAAAAAAAGGACTTCGCCTGATTCGTGACTGGACCTTGAGCCAATCGTAGCTTATAAACATCATCAAAACACTTCCAGTGGTCACTGCAACACTGTCTGTGTTAACGCTGTTCCGGCTGTAGTGTAAGCACCGAGGATTGTGTCAGCATCCGGCGCCTTTCCTCTGTTCCTGAAGCATGTCTGTAACCCTCATTATGTCCTCTTCAGGCACCTGAAGGTGAGAAAAGCAGAGTGCTGCTTCAAATTCATCATTCACAGTCCTGACATTGTTTATAACAGCTTTATATAATCTTAAAAGGAAATATTCCCAGCATTTATTTGTCATTCATTCGATCATCCATCCTAACTTCAGAAAGCATAACCAGGAAATCCATGCTGTTTGTTTTTTAATGTTGAAAAGTACAACCTGGTTAAACTGCATTGCCAAAAGTTTTGGGACGTCTGCCTTTACATGCACATGAATGTAATATGGAGTCGTCCCGCCCTTTGCAGCTATAACAGCTTCAACTCTTCTGGGAAGGCTTTCCACAAGGTTTAGGAGTGTGTTTATGGGAATTTTTTAGACCATTCCTCTAGAAGCACATTTGTGGGGTCAGGCGCTGATGTTGGACGAGAAGGTCTGCCTCACAGTCTCCGCTCTAATTCATCCCAAAGGTGTTCTATCAGGTTGAGGTCAGGACTCTGTGAAGTTCCTCCACACCAAACTCCCTCATCCATGTCTTTATGGACCTTGCTTTGTGCACTGTCATGTTGGAACAGGAAGGGGTCATCCCCAAACTGTTCCCGCAAAGCATAAAAATTGTCCAAAAATGTCTTGGTATGCTGAAGCATTAAGAGTTCCTGTCACTGGAACTAAGTGGCCGAGCCCAGGAGATGTAGAACGTGTATGTAGTTTATTTAAAACGTCAGGGTTGAATTCTGTTGAGGCACGTTTACACATCAAGCAGATTTTCAGGTATATGATTCAGTTCATCCTTTCAGAGTGGGAACTCTTTCCTCAGTGGAAAGAATAACTTGTGTGTGTGTCACTAACTCAGGTTTGTAGGTGTAAAGGGATGTGTAGGAAAGTAGTATTTACAGGGTTTGCACAATACCACTGAAACATCAGCCATTATAGTGTTGGAGGTTTCACACTTATGTGTGCGCAATCTGGTCACCAATCTACACTAGTTTCACTTTTCACCAGTGTGAAGGCTGAATTAGCAGAGACGTAGCACAGCTATACAGAAAATACTGCAAGCCACACACAATACGAAACACATCCGAGTTCAAAAGAGGATGGTGAACCAGTTTCTATTACAAATCACACGCTTCAGTAGTTTACGGGTTCAAATGTTGACGTAAATGTCTTACATGCCCAAGTGGGCAGATAGCGCATTCCACGAGGCTAAAATCTTTAAAGGGTATATGTTTATTTCCTGAAGTTTCAGAGTGTACACCGATCAGGCACAACATTATGACCGGTTAAGTGCTGACGAGCCCATTGTCGTTGTGAGCGTGAGTGAAAGGTCAGCTGTGGCAAGATTAGCGCTCGAGTACTCCTTAAATAAATGCCTACAAACCAAATTGCAATCACAGCTAGATCACTCGCGGGATTTCACGTAGCAAAGCAACGTATTCTCACGCTCTGCGGAGCATTTTATGGGCTTAATTGGTTTGAAGAAAAGAAGAAAAAAAAAAGCTGACTTACACTTGAGTATTTCATAATCTTAACCACAAAAACCACAAGATTTTACATCTCCGCCTTCATCTAATTCCGTTACTCTGTAATACGGAAGGCGGCAACACTTCTGCTGAACTGTCAGCATTATTAAAGTCGCTTGACTCTGTGTGTGTGTGTGTGTGCAGGATTAGGACATGTCTTTTTCATCAGTTTTACAAGATGTTTTGTTGTTGTTTTTCTTTTTAGCGAAAGGTGGATCTAAAGTTGGTGAAAGATTGTGAAAGACAAGAAGTCATGTAAAAAAATGTTTGTTTGCCACAAAAAGTCTTGTGAAAAGAAATGCAGAGAAAATAGATATTAATTTTTTCAATTAAGGAAATTTAATACATTATAATAATTATAATAATAATTCACACTTCGGTGAAATCTATTACACTAATAATTCATATATTAATATTTTATCTTAATATTAAAATATAATATAATACTAAAAATATTCATATCAAGCTTATTATTTATATTTATTCTTTTCAGCATTTATTTGCATTTATTTTCTCCTACAGACTTTTGCAATCAATTGTAAACGGACAGACTCCGAAAGCCGATCGTCTTTTAGAAGGGCCTGACCGTATGAGGGCACAAATATGGATTCGTCTGTGTGGATGTCTGATAAATAATAACGCTTTCTTAATGGTAACAGCTTCTCTATAGGTGTGAGACTGAAATAGTTTAAAGAAAAAAAATAAATTGACTCACCAGGGCATGGTCGAAACTGAACGTACTGATATAATAAGCTGATATATCACAGTCTGCAAGGGGCTGAGAGATCTGCGCTACGATCCCACACTCATCTGATCGAGAGATAGAAAGAGCGAGAGAGAGTGAGAGAGAGCAGTTAATCATTAATTATACACAGCAAGCGCTCTGTGATAAAGCATCTCTCCCGTCTGTTATACAGTTACTTGCAAATGGAAGTCTAATCTAAATGAAACACTTCGCCAGCGTCTGGAGCGGCGCTCTCCTGGGACAAAGTTCAGCAGCATCCCTTTCTTGCTCAGCTGGATTATTTGCTCGCATTACGTATGATGTTTCAGCACAGCGTGAATGGTCTTACGTGGTTAACGACTTCCTGGAAAAAATTTTAAAAAAGTGGTCAAGACTTGTATACGGAATCGGGCTCACCGAAACCGAGGGGCTGGCCACCGATCCGGACCATCCTCCAGAGCTCGCCGGACGAACTGGTGAAGAGGAGATCTGCTGGGAATCTGCAAACACACACACACAGTACATATTAAGCTCTCATTATGTTATTACAATTATTATACGATTATGTGATTCTCCCAGGAGATCAGATCACACGGGCCAACCCTCATTCCCCACGTGCATCAATGAGCCTTAGCCGTCCATGACCCTGTCACCGGTCACCACTGTTCCTTCCTTGGACCACTTTTGATAGATACTGACCACTGCAGACCGGGAACACCCCACAAGAGCTGCAGTTTTGGAGATGCTCTGATCCAGTGGTCTAGCCATCACAATTCGGCCCTTCGTCAAACTCGCTCAAATCCTTACGCTTGTCCATTTTTCCTGCTTCTAACATCAACTTTGAGGACAAAATGTTCACTTGCTGCCTAATATATCCCACCCACTAACAGGTGCCATGATGAGATCATCAGCATTATTCACTTCACCTCTCAGTGCTCATAATGTTATGCCTGATTGGTGTATATATTACATTGATCCCAACAGTTACGTCGTTATACACCTCAGTGGAGAACGATCTGTGCGCAGGCGTGGGACTTACTTTCGCTGTGCTTCTGCGTCCATCACTAGGGAGACGTAGCCATCGATCAGAGAGAAGGAAAAAAACTTGCACTCCAGATCAGCGACACTGGCATCTTCTTTAGGACTGGACACGTAAAAAGAACAAGAAAAACACCACATGAGTAACACACACACAAAAGCACTGTGTATCTGTATTGCCTTTCGCTTCCGTAACCTGTATTGCTTGGGGGTGAAAACATTCATCCAAAATATTAGCCATAACAATAATCTACAAGGCTTCATGCCGCTCCTGTTTGATTAGCCTTAGCATTGTCAGCATTTTGAAGTACCTCACAGCACAAAAACTGCCCATCCCCTGCCAAACCCTCCCCCAGCAACCCTCTCTGGTAAACTTATTTAGATTGTTGTTTTTTGTTTCCTTTTTTCACACAAAAAGGGAAGTGATGTGTGAAATCTCGAAGGAAAACACCGCAAACCTTAAACCCACACGGCCGGAATTGTCGGGTGTGACAGAGAAATAAATGGAAGCATGGTATGATGGGTCACAGATTTAAAAAGGCTGTTTAAAGAGCTGACTTCGCAGATAAACAGTTTCCAAGTAGGGCAAATAAAAATAACATACACACGATATACAGATACTTATATACTTATATATATATATATATATATATATATATATTATACACAACGCCCTGAAAAAATCCCTTGTGTCATTACCTGAAAGTGACAGGAACTGAAGTAGCCCCCTCACACCCCCTCGATTTTCCATATTGTTTCGGCAAAATATAACTTCTTGAGGCGGACACGTATTTCATGTGTTTTCAATATGCTATTACTGTAAAATAGAAGATTCCAGAAGCAACAACAGCTCAGCCATAAATCATTAATCCATACAGGTACATTGAAGTGCCTGTTTTCTGTTGCGCTACCTCAACTTCAGCGCAAAAGCTGTGCGTCCAAAAGCTTCACCAAGCTGGTTTCAATGACCGAGCAAGCGTCTAACGTCTACTGGAGCGGTGTCAAACACAGCCACTGGACTATGAATCACATGATCTCTAGAGCAGTGGTTCCCAACCTGGGGGTTGCGACCCCCACTAGGGGTCGCTAAACATTTACGAGGGGTCGCCGAGCTCACTCTAGTTTTAGGGTTACAATTTTGTAAAAAGACTATTATATTATATTATATTATATTATATTATATTATATTATATTATATTATATTATTTTATATTATATTATATTATATTATATTATATTATATTATATTATATTATATTATATTATATTATATTATATTATATTATATTATATTATATTATATTATATTATATTATTATTATAGCTTGATTAATAATTCAATTTGTAATATTTTAAAAATGAAAAGTTAATTTCCTTAACATTGTGAATTTCACACTGTGTAGGTTTTTAGGGCAAAAGTACATACAATAATACATCATTAATACTCTGATTATTTAATGTTCGAATTAATATATTTTAATTTGCTCCTGTTGTTTGTTCATGGTTTTTTTTTTTTTTGTTTTTTTTTTTAAAAAGGGTATAGCCTGCTGTTGCAAAGAAAAATCTGTCCTCCTGAACAATTGCACGTTTTGGTTAAAGGTAAAGAATAAAATGTATGCATTTGTTTAATAACATGATTTCTCTGATTAATTGATATTTACGTTAACAAATTAGAATTTGCTTCTGCTATTTGTTCACCAGTTAAAGACAAAATGGAACATGTTGGAAAGAAAAAAATGCTTATGAATGATAGGATGTTGTAGCTAATTGGTTTCATTATTATAAAATTTTACTGACTGTGTCACTAAATGAAATGCATTTGCTAGTGTGTTTGTCGGGGTGGTGGTGTGCGGGGTAGGGGTATGGGGGGGGGGGGAGTTTTTGAATGTTAAAACAGGGGTCTCCTGAAAAAATGGTTGGGAACCACTGCTCTAGAGTGATGATCACGCTGAACTATCAATATGGTCCAATCTGGTTTTTTCCCACATATGGATGCCAGGAGAAGTAAGCTTTGGTGGAAGAGGCGTAATAAACTGTTGCAAAATTTGGGCCTTCAAGTGTAATATTAAATGTGATAAAGACAGTTGAGAAAACTATACGTGACGATGCTTTCTTCTTGAGAAACTCAACACCAGCTCCACTTTCTTTCTGTGTTGTTTTGTTTTGTAGCTATACGTTGTTATGTAGCACCTGGTTCCTGGAGAAACGCTGTCTCATTTCACTACTTTCAATACTGCGTCAGCTATATAGCTTGAATGTAGCTTGAATCAACACACTTCTCATTCTCTTCTTGAGCCCACACGCTGCTATCATCCACATTAATCTGTAATTATGTAAAATTGGTATCAAATCTTTCTTCTCTCTTTTCCATTCAAAGCAAAATGAACAAAAGAACATATTAACTGGCCACGATCTGAGCAGAAAAGTGAATGAATCCCCCTAATGATTCAGAACATTTACTGTATGAACAGTATTTCCAGAAAACCTGAACATTTTTAGACCAGCTACGTAGCTCACATTCCCACATTCGGGTGACATAATGCTGTTTGTGGGTTTGGGTACCGTCAACGCCAGGCAGCAGAGCTGAATCATAGAAAAACACATTGTTCTGGATAAAACTGCCCTACTAGGTTTTTTTTAAATAGCCTGTGGTGAACACAAGCATTTTTTAATTTTTTTTATGAAACAGGGAGGACTTTCCCTGGTCTTACACATACCCACATGTGGACATGATGATACTCACATCAGTTAGCATCTGATAAGAGGTATGTAATGGACATATCCATTTGCTCACTTTTGCTCAGGTCAATATGCTTAATTCTAGTTTAATTAATATCTAAACAGTGAGATAAATAAAGAACGTTAAATGTGTTTCGCATACGTGAATGTTGATTGTTTGCTTCTTCCTAGATGCATTTGTACAAACCTTGTTAGTCAGCTAGCTTACGTGAGCTAACCTGACAGGAATTGTTATTTTTAATAAGAAGTTTTGAGTCATTCAAGCATTTATTGACTCAAACCTGTACACACACACACTTTTACTCAATGCTGCTTGGTTCTCCATATATGGTCTGAAATGTTAAAAACAGCAAACCTGTTAGAGTAGAAGAGGACGTCGATGAGAGTAGTGGCGATGCCCGGAAGCGTGTTAGGATCCAAACTCATCACGCAGAACTGGTTCTTTGGAATCAATACCGGGTGTAATGTAGAACCAGGAACTGGAAGCACGCACGCACATACACACACACACACACACACACACACACTTAGTGCTGCAGATTGGAGACGTGTTTGTATGTAGAAGTTTGTGTTAGCTCAGTCTCACCCTCTCTGCCGTTCCCCTGTAGGCCGTTATTCACATCCTGGCTGTGCACCGGCAGCGACTCACCATCCACCTCCTGGAAGATGTTAAACTCCTCAGCCAGGGTGTGGATCACCACCGATAGGTCTTTCTCTCGCACCTGAGTAACCCCACACACACACACACACACACACACACATCAGTGTAGATGCAAAGAAGCAAAAAAAGCTAGTGATTTTTTTGGCTTTGTCGGTTTCTCTCTCTCTTTTCTGTTCATCAACCCTCTGTATCCTGTATCCTTCTAGTCATTAATCCATTCACTCTAGCTATCCATTACCCATCTTTTTTATCAATTGATTTAGTCATCCATGCAACCATCTGTTGCATATCTATCTATCTATCTATCTATCTGCCTTTTCATCCATCTACACCTCCATGTATATACCCATACATCCATGTACTTACCACCTGCCTGCCAATCTGTCAACCATCCATCTATCCATCCATCCATCTTACAATCTGCCTGCCCATCCATCCACACATCTATCCACCTTACTTCCCATCCAACTATGCATCCATCCACCTTACAATCTGCCTGACCCATCCATCTACACACCCATCCATCCATCCATCTTACAATCTGCCTGCCCATCCATCCACACACCCATCTATCCATCCATCCACCTTCCTCCCCATCCATCCATCCATCCATCTTCCTCTTCATCCATCTACACATCCATCTATCCATCTTACTATCTGCCTGCCCATTCATCCATATATCCATCCATCTTCCTCCCCATCTGTCCACACATCCATCCATCTTACAATCTGCCTGCCCATTCATCTAAACACCTGTCTACTTATCCATCCATCTTACCAGCCGCCTGACCATCCATCTATCTCTCTACTACCTATCCATCTATCCATCCACCCATCCCACTAATAATAATAATAATAATAATAATATGTAATAAAGAGCCACTTTATCATTCAATGGACTACATACAGTTGATGAACATTTAAAAAAACAGCAGAAATGCACTGAATGATCACACTTCAAATCCATATCATAGTTAGTTCACTGTAAAACAGTTACGCTCGGTTCATCTTCAAGTATGAACGTCCCATGATTATAGCCTTAGAAGCACCTTGTTAATAGATCATGTATAAAAAGTACAGCATGCTGACTCAGTCATGACCTCCATCTATGTCTCTGCTCAGGTTTTAGCTGCTGCTGTCAGCAACTTCCACTCCATCAACCGTGCAAGAAAAATATTTAGGTTCACAAGGACAAGTTCATCACTAACGGCTAACCTTTTCGATGACAAACGGAAACAGGTCGCTGATTAGTGATTAGCACATTTTCAGGTCTTAGTACTGTGTTAATAAAAATCAAAACAGATGAAAAAAAAAATCACCAAACTTCCCCTTGTGGTTTAATAAAAATAAATAAAAAATGAAAACCAATAAAGTCTAGTGTTTTTCATGATAGATGATGAAGCATACGTCATCCAAAACGGAGAAGTAGGAGGCGTGCTATCGACATCAAGATGGACACAACAATTAAGGAGGGTTTCAGGGAGATGACATCTGATGAAGAACATCCAATCAAGTAATCAGGATGCATCCATCAGATTCTGATTCACTTCCTTACCAGGATGAAATCCGTCTGATACGTGGAGAGCATGAAGACGGACACGTGCTGCTCGGCCAGAGGGGCGATGACGGACTTGGCGATCTTGGTGACCCCCACGGCTTGAGAGCTGCTGGAGGCGTTGCCATTGGAGACGACGTTGAGAGGCAGCCAAGTGGAACATTCCACCTGCAGGTGCTCAGAGGGGGGAAGATCTAGAAGAAACAAGGGCAAGGACTAAAGCAAGGAAGGGTGAGGCAAGAACATGAAATGAGGTGTTAAAAAGAAAAAAGATGAAAAAAAGCTGACGCGTTTCACAAATTACAAGGAAAAACCAAAAGTGCACAAATTTATCATTGAGCAGATCTCATCAGATTTCCTCTCGTCTTTATCTCCAAATTCAGATCTTTCTTGAAAATTTCTCAGAAAGCATGGGCTCAACCACAGAAGCTAATCAAGCATATGAATTCAAAGCAGGTTGCATGAGGCTGCTGATGATCCTCACACGATAGAATAACAGGGTGAGAGACGCCACCATATGGCTGTGTCAGTCTATGCAGAGGAAAACGTATATATATATATATATATATATATATATATATATATATATATATATATATATATATATATATATATATATATATATATATATATATATATATATATATACACACACACACACACACACATCATCCATACCTCTGACAGAACTTGCTGTGAAGGCCATGTTTTGGACCTGGTGCTAAATATCTCGACATGTTCATGGTTCTTAAACACCACAAGCACCTTATTGGCCACCGTCTTTGAGTATTCGTTTAATGACAATTCAAAGCAAGGATGTTTTACGATTCAATTCGATTATGATTCAAATAGCTTTTAGCACCAAACGACCTCTTGATTCATATCAAGTGTTTTATCAGATCCGCTCTCGAGTCTGACTTCTGAATAGTTAAGAACTGCTGCTTATGTAACAAAACATCAGAATCCTGTAAATGACCGAGTTTCAGAATGACTCAGTGAGATAATCATTCGACTGAAAAATTTGGGTATTTGATTCCTGTAGACGAGGTCATGGTCGAAAAACTCAGCATGTGAGGCAGTGATCTCATTTCGATGGTTGTTTTGCATGATTCACCACCCAAAATTGGCTGGTTTTGATATCAACAGGCTTGTAAACTGTTCAAATGGGTTCATTTAAAGGATTAAAGTGAATGATTCAATTGTGAGATGGATATCTTTGCTCAGAGGTCAAATGTGCTGAGAGGTCAATCAACCCAGGCCGTAAGTCATCTCATTATCCGTAAATACCATTCGATAACCTACAATTTTATCGGACTTTTTTTGATTTTTGAGCTAGGGAATACTCTTATGTATTCAAATATGGTTAAAATTTGTGCTACAACCTACCACTAGAGGTCACCTGCTCACATTGTTTATATGTTTATATGTTTATACAAAGTGGTAGTTTAGTGGTTAAGGCTTCAGAAGGTTGCGAGTTCGATTATTAGGTCCACCAAGCTGCCACTGCTGAGCCCTTGACCCTCAATTGCTCAGTGAGATAAATGTAAGTCTACATTTACATTCATGTCATTTGGCAGATGCCCTTATCCAGAGCGACTTACATTGTTTTTATACAGCTGAACAATTGAGGGTTAAGGGCCTTTCTCAGGGACCCAAGCAGTGGTAGATTGGCAAACCTTGTATTCAAACTCACAACCTTCTGATCAGTAGTCCAACACCTTAAACACTAAGCTACCACATCCCACAGTCGCTCCGAATAAGGGCGTCTGACAAATACCGTAAATGTAATATGATCTTCAGGAACATTTCTTCAGCTGGTTTGATCAAATCTTGAAAGGAATTCTATAACAAAGTGTGTAACAGACTCCATTACATATTATACAATAGATCTGTGATTAAAGAAAATTGCTATCAATCAACACCATATAAGCAGAAAACAAGCTCGCATAAACAGAAACCTTCTTCATCAAGTCAAGACAAGAAGCTTTAACCATATAAATAGCTGGTGGAGAAATGAAACAACGTTCCTCCGGGACCATCCAAATAAGGATTTTGGATCCGCTGTGTGCCACTGCTCACCGCCATCTTGAATCAGAGTGTATTCTTCAAAGTGAGCTGAGGTAATAAGGATATGTATAGTGTCCGTCAGCAGTCCATCATTTCTGCATCTGTATCCATCCCATAAGATCTTAATAAAAGAGTAGAACCCAATGTGGTCTTCTGATGTTGCAGCTCATTCAGCTCAGGCTTTGTCCAGATGCTTTTCTGCGCACCCCGGGTGTAAAGAGTGGCTATTTTAGCATTTCTGTCAGCTCAAACTAATCTGCGCATTCTCCTCTGATATCTATACACGTTATGTGAAAATCTCAAATCAAAGGGTTCTGAATTTGTCAACCAAACAACCATGCCATGGTGAAAATCACCGTGATCACTTGTTGATTTCTGACATGAGAATGAACTAAAGCTCTAGACCTGCGTCTACCTGTGCGACTGGACAACTGCATGAAAGGGCACAGGTGTTCCTATTAAAGTGGCCAGAGAGTGTATTTAATAGCTTTCAGTATTTATAAATAATATAATCCCACTTAAAGATGCATCAGAACATGCTAATGGTGCTTTCCTGTTCCTAAAGTTATATACTGGCTTCATGCTAACACTATCAGTTACAGCAGCTTGACTGTAACTTCATCCCCAAACCGGACACAGCTACAGTTATGGCCATTTAAATGGACGCTATTTTTATTCCTGCTCATGGGAACAGTAAGGAAATAAATTTTGGCTACTGGTGTGTACTCTTCGGGCCAGTTCATCAGGATCACTTTTACAGTTTTCCACTGCTTCAGAACTAATACTAGATGTAAAAAAAACCCAAAAAATCGCTAATAATATTTAGCCTACATGGTACTTGGTTTGCTAACAGCTAAGAGCGGAAAAATTTCTCTCAGCGAATAAAGGTTTGTGGAGTGAAGATGAGGAAAAAGTTTTGGTTCGCTAAGAGCTAAAAGTGGAAACATTTCTCCTAGTGAGTGAGTTTTCTTAGAGAAGATGAGGGGAAAAAATGACTTTTGTGCTAACCGCAAACAGTGGAAACTGTTATCTGAGTGAAAGTTTTGAGGTAAAAAATTGAGGTAAGTGTTTTGGTATGCTAACAGCGGAAACATTTCTCTTAGTGAGTGAAAATTTTCCTACAGAAGATGAGGGAAAAAAGTCTTGGTATGCTAACAGCTAACAGTGGAAACTTTTCTCTCAGTGAAAGACTTCCCAGTGAAGACGAGGAAGAAGACTTGTCATGCTAACTTCTAACAGCGGAAACATTTCTATCATTGAGTGAAATTTTACCGAAGCTGAGGAAAGAAAATTCCCAAGAGGACGCAAATATTAAACTCTTGGTTGAAGTATAACAGAATTAACACATTCATATTTAGCAACATTAACTAAGCTAGCCAGCTATGAACACAGCACAGCTTGTACACTTTAGTAATTAACTTGGCTAACGCTGCTACCACTCCAGCTGTGGAAACTACTAGTCTATTACTTTTTAGAGCTAAAATACAAGCTAGTACATCAAGCACTAACAAATTAGCTGACATTAGTCTAATGCTGCGTTTAAGGGGTAAAGAAGCGAGTGCAGGAATGGGTGGAGAAAGGTTTCGGGAGTTCTGTGGGATAGGAAATGTGATCAAGGGGAAGGTGTACAAGACAGTGGTGAGACCGGCCATGCTGTATGGGTTAGAGGCAGTGTCACTGACGAAGAGACAGGAGTCAGAGCTGGAGGTAGCAGAGATGAAGATGTTGAGGTTCTCTTTGGGAGTGAGACGGTTGGACAGGATTAGGAACGAGGACGTCAGAGGGACAGCTCATGTTGGACGTTTGGGGGACGAAGGCCAGATTAAGATGGTTTGGACATGTTCAGAGGAGGGAGAGTGAGTATATTGGTAGGAGAATGTTGGACATGGAGCTGCCAGGCAGGAGGTAAAGAGGAAGGCCAAAGAGGAAGGTATATGGATGGAATAAATGACGAAATGAAGCTAGTGTAGAGGATAAACAAGATAGGGATAGGTGGAGAGAGATGATTCGCTGTGGCGACCCCTGAAGGGAAAAGATGAAAGAAAAAGAAGTAGAAGTCTAATGTTGCGTTCATCTGCATTCATAAACAAGTTTTTTAGCTCAGCCTTCACACAGCGTGATGTTTTTCAGTACCATTTACCTTTGATTAGGTGTAAAAGCTAGATAGAGAACAATGGAAAAATCATTTATATTATGCTAGCAATGTAAATAAGCTGGAACACACTGACAGACACACACTTTTTTAATCCTCGACAGATATAATGGCTCTGGATGGATTCTCAATCTTGCAAAAGTTTGTTTAAAGAACACGCAAAGATAATGAACATAGGAATGGATAGAAATTGGATGGATTTAGTTCTTGTTCAGACAGAACATTCGCTGGAAAAGAGTTTACCTTTAAACCCTTCCTCGTCGAGGACGACGGTGTAATTTTCTGGCGTTTCTGTCAGACTGAAGAACTTGCATCTAAAAACAAGGAGAGATAAGAGAGGAGAAGAGAAGGGGGGAGAGAGAGAGAGAGAGAGAGAGAGAGAGAAGGAGAAGGAGAGAGAGAGAGAGAGAGAGACAGAGAAAAAGAGAGAGAGAGATTAGAATTATCAGATTGGACATTGGGTAACTAAACCAAAACAATGACAGATTGCTGCTTGGAGTTTTCCACAGTGCAGTAGAAGTGAGTCTGGCATACAGAATCTCAGACACACACAGAATCTCTCGGACACACACGGAATCTCGGACACACACGGAATCTCTCGGACACACACGGAATCTCTCGGACACACACGGAATCTCGGACACACAAGGAATCTCTCGGACACACACGGAATCTCTCGGACACACACGGAATCTCTCGGACACACACGGAATCTCTCGGACACACACGGAATCTCGGACACACACGGAATCTCGGACACACACGGAATCTCTCGGACACACACGGAATCTCTCGGACACACACGGAATCTCTCGGACACACACGGAATCTCTCGGACACACACGGAATCTCGGACACACACAGAATCTCTCGGACACACTTTTTTATTTTGAATTATTTTAAAGACACTCCAACTAGTTGTTATTTTGGAGAATTGACTAGAAGCCCTGTGAAAAGCGGCATCTTCTGATTGGACTAACATTAAAGGACAACAAGGGGAGATGGGTGTGTGTGTGTGTGAGTGTGTGTGTGTGTGTGAGTGTGTGTGAGTGAGTGAGTTAGTGAGTGTGTGTGTTCGTGTGTTCGCTTACATCATCTTAGGCCTTGACCCAAATTCTTCAAAGGAAGGCACCGAAACCGAGGAAAAACATGCTCTAATTTATTCAGGTCCATTGTCTCACAACCAATTGGGCTGAACCATTTCTACAAAGAGGGGTGGGGGATGGGGAGGTTTTTCGAGGGGGGGTGTGTGAACCTGACAAAGTTAGCAAAACTTGATTCCAAGATACTGATCTGTGAAGTGAAATGGGGAGGAAAGAAAAGTGAGAGGTAACTTTTTATATTAAATATTTATATTTTTATATTTAAAAAATTGTATTAAAAAATTCTTTATATTAAGAATTTACATTTAAAAAAACACTGTAAATTACTTAACAGCTAATAAAAAAAATTTGTCCCCCATTTGGATGATTACACACATATTTTGTTCAGCTTCTAGCTCAAAAACGAAAAAACAACAACAAATAAAACTAAATAGTTAATTTTTTTTCCCTTAATTTTTTAAACACCATTTTAACTGGATTTTTTTGCAACTACAAAGCAGCAGAAACAACCCTTTTGTCCGATCTAAACCTGTTGTTTCCGAGGGGTTTTGCTTTGTTTTTATTCGTTACGGAAAATATTGTTTTATTTTGTTGTGTACATTTTGACTAGAAATAAGGGTGAATTATTATTTATATTTTATTTTTTTTAAATCAACAACATTAAAAAAAACATTCATCGTGTACAACAGGAATATTAGCACTATTATATTTATTTCGTTTATTTTTTTAAAAGGAAAAATTATTTTTTTTTATTGAAAGTCTTCAATAAAAAAAATAAAAATAATATTAAATACATAAACATTTATTAACAAAAAATAAATAATAAATTATATGTTAAATAAAGGGAATAAATTATTATTATTATTATTAGGAAGCTTATTATAAAAAATATATAATTACATAATTGTAGATCCTCAAATCCTTTCCATATAATAAATATTCATCATAATAACTATTAGGACCATCTATATTTAGAATATACTATACTATACTATACTATAAAGACCTTAATAGCTATTAGGACCATTAGTCTTTTAATAAACAAATCAGTCTTCTAATCTAATGGAATATAATGTGAACAATGTGAAGCTGTTTTCTATAAAACATATATTTAATATTGCACAAAATATTTCAATTGAGGAAAAGACACCATCAGATCAGTATTTTCAATTCAATTCAATTTTATTTGTATAGCGCTTTTAACAAAGAGCATTGTCTCAAAGCAGCTTTACATGAGAAATGACATAGGAAAACAACAAACATATAAACAAACAGACAGACAGTCCTAGATGTTATCCCAAGCGAGCAAGCCTGAGGTGAATGAGGCGACTGTGGCAAGGAAAACTCCCTTAGATGGTATGAGGAAGAAACCTTGAGAGGAACCAGGGAACCCAAAAGGGAACCCATCCTCATTTGGGTGACAGTTATGTGATGCCGATACAGCATGTGTATAGTGTTATGTAAATCAATCAGTACATGTAACATGTCACTCATCAAAAGTTTCTCTCTTATGCACCATTAATCTGTCCATTCATTTGGTCTCCCATGAACCCTCGCCCCACCGGGCGGCTGAATCCTGTTTGAGCGCAACTCAGCAGAATCGAATCCAAAAAGCTGGGGTTCGAGCATAAAAGGGGAAAGAGTGCAGCTCCACCCGCAGAGCCGCCTTGCAGCGACAGCATTGTGTTAGCTACCCTCACACTTCCTGTTCACCCCTGAGAGCCCCTAGTGCTGCACTTCCTGCAAAGAGCCCTTCGCACGATCTGAGTCGCAAGAAAACATCCTTTAACATGTGCAGAGCAGAAAAAGGTCACGGTGATATGAGCTGAGCTTTCGAAATCAGTTACGCTTTTTCAATGCAGTAACTGCGTCACATATTAAAAAAAACAGTGTTATATCATTTTCCTTGAGGTGTTTGGATCCAGAAAGCATCAACAAGTTCCAAGCCAAGCATCTGGTGGCCAATTCCGTGCATATAGCAAAGGTCTAATAGTAAAATTTGCAAGCAAGGGAAAAAAAAACACCAGCTTCCTTCTGCATATTGTGTAAACGGTCATAATTAGTGAGCAAGATAGAGAAACCCGTGCAAAGTGTTGCAGTACTTCCAGCTTCGAGATGCATCATCAGGAGGTGTTTTTTTGCGTCAAAGAAACAAAGAAATCTTTGTTACTGTATTACACCATGCACAACATCAAAACATTGCCATCTATTATGCAAAAAAAAAATCCCTTCTGTAAAGCTAAAACAACAACTCACAAAAGGCGTGTGACGGACCTGCGACACAAATATCTCCCAGTTCTAATACTAGTACAGTCTGGAACACTAAAAAGTCCCATCAATTCATCCATCCATCTATCCATCCACCCATCCATCCTTGCATAAGGTTAAAACATTTCCAAACATAATGCAAAAATGACCCAGACATGATGCAAATATACCCGAGACACAAGGCCAAAATCCCTCCCAGACATGATGCAAATATATCCCAGACACAAGGCCAAAATGCCCCCCCGGGTCATAACGCAGAAATACCCCGGACACAAGTCCAAAACAAATCAGACATAACACAAAAATACTCCAGACAAAAGACCAAAACATCCCAGACACAAGATCAAAATACCCGAGACACAAGATCAAAACGGCCCAGACACAAGATCAAAACACCCCAGACATAACGCAAAAATACCCCAGACGCAAGGCCAAAACGTTTGACATGACACCAAAGTGCATCCCAGACAAACCACACAGTGTCCCAAAGATGACACCAAACTGCATCCCAGACATGACACCAAAATGCCCCAGACATGACACCAAACTGCATCCCAAATATGACACCAAAATGCCATAGACACCAAAATGCCCTAGACATGACACCAACATGCCCCAGACATGACCTCAAAATGCCATGGACACCAAAATGCCCTAGACATGACCTCAAAATGCCATGGACACCAAAATGCCCTAGACATGACCTCAAAATGCCAGAGACACCAACATGCCCCAGACATGACCTCAAAATGCCATAGACACCAAAATGCCCTAGACATGACCTCAAAATGCCAGAGACACCAAAATGCCCCAGACATGACCTCAAAATGCCATAGACACCAAAATGCCCCAGACATGACCTCAAAATGCCATAGACACCAAAATGCCCCAGACATGACACCAACATGCCCCAGACACCAAAATGCCCCAGACATGACACCAACATGCCCCAGACATGACCTCAAAATGCCACAGACACCAAAATGCCCTAGACATGATACCAACATGCCCCAGACATGACCTCAAAATGCTCCAGACATGACACCAAAATGCCATAGACACTAAAATGCCCCAGACATGACACCAACATGCCCCAGACATGACACCAACATGCCATAGACACCAAAATGCCCTAGACAAGACCTCAAAATGCCCAAGACATGACACCAACATGCCCCAGACATGACTCCAAAATGCGCCCCAGACATGACACCAACATGCCCCAGACATGACACCAACATGCCCCAGACATGGCCTTAAAATGCCCCAGATATGACTCCAAAATGCCCCAGATATGACTCCAAAATGCCCCAGATATGACTCCAAAATGCCCCAGATATGCTATAAAATGTGCCCCAGACATGACACCAACATGCCCCAGACATGACACCAACATGCCCCAGACATGACTACAAAATTCAAGATTAAAGATTCAAGAAGCTTTTATTGTCATTTCAACCACATATATCTGACGCAGTACATAGTGAAATGAAACACCGTTTCTCCGGGACCCTGGTGCTACAGAAACATAAACATACAACATAAAGTTTGGACACAAAACCACAACAACACAGAGCTGGGACAGAAGTCTGTCCTAGCCACATAAAATGCAAAGTGTGCAACTAGATGCAAACAGAGCAAGGAAAAGACAGTGCAGAAACAATAAAAAGACAACACAAAAACACAGGACACTTAGCGCCGGAAGAGAGAATGATGTAAAATGAAATGTAAAATGAAATAATGTACAACAATTGAGAAACTGTAGAAAAAACAGGTAACTAATAACACATATGATTATAACATATGTATATGTATATATATATATATTACACCAACATGCCCCATATATATATATATATATACATATATAGCGGCCTGACAACACGTATTGTGTAAAGATGCAGTAGCAGCGGTTTAGGTAGTGCAAATAGAAATAAACATAAATATAGCAGCGGATGAAACATTAACAGGGTAGTACAATAATTAATGAACAATATAAGTTTGTTCACACAGGTGAGAGAGAGAGTGTGCGAGTGTGTGTGTGAGAGAGACAGAGAGTTTTGTGCAGTTCAGTCCTGGGTGTATGTGTGTGTGAGAGAGAGATTTGTACAGTTCAGTCCAGGGTGTGTGTGTGTGTGTCTGTGTGTGTCTGTGTGTGTGTGTGAGAGAGAGAGATTTGTACAGTTCAGTCCAGGGTGTGTGTGTGTGTGTCTGTGTGTGTCTGTGTGTGTGTGTGAGAGAGAGAGATTTGTACAGTTCAGTCCAGGGTGTGTGTGTGTGTGTGTGTGTGTCTGTGTGTGTGTATGTGTGCGTGAGAGAGAGATTTGTACAGTTCAGTCCAGGGTGTGTGTGTGTGTGTGTGTCTGTGTGTGTGTGTGTGTATGTGTGTGTGAGAGAGAGATTTGTACAGTTCAGTCCAGGGTGTGTGTGTGTGTCTGTGTGTGTGTGTGTGTATGTGTGTGAGAGAGAGAGATTTGTACAGTTCAGATTTGTACAGATTTGTACAGTTCAGTCCAGGGTGTGTGTGTGTCTGTGTGTGTCTGTGTCTGTGTGTGTGTGTGTGTATGTGTGTGAGAGAGAGAGATTTGTACAGTTCAGTCCAGGGTGTGTGTGTGTGTGTGTGTGTGTGTGTGTGTGTGTGAGAGAGAGAGATTTGTACAGTTCAGTCCAGGGTGTGTGTGTGTCTGTGTCTGTCTGTGTGTGAGAGAGAGAGATTTGTACAGTTCAGTCCAGGGTGTGTGTGTGTGTCTGTGTCTGTGTGTGTGTGTGTATGTGTGTGAGAGAGAGAGATTTGTACAGTTCAGTCCAGGGTGTGTGTGTGTGTGTCTGTGTGTGTGTGAGAGAGAGAGATTTGTACAGTTCAGTCCAGGGTGTGTGTGTGTGTGTCTGTGTGTGTCTGTGTCTGTGTGTGTATGTGTGTGAGAGAGAGAGATTTGTACAGTTCAGTCCAGGGTGTGTGTGTGTGTGTCTGTGTGTGTCTGTGTCTGTGTGTGTATGTGTGTGAGAGAGAGAGATTTGTACAGTTCAGTCCAGGGTGTGTGTGTGTGTGTCTGTGTGTGTGTGAGAGAGAGAGATTTGTACAGTTCAGTCCAGGGTGTGTGTGTGTGTGTGTGTGTCTGTGTCTGTGTGTGTATGTGTGTGAGAGAGAGAGATTTGTACAGTTCAGTCCAGGGTGTGTGTGTGTGTGTGTCTGTGTGTCTGTGTGTGAGAGAGAGAGATTTGTACAGTTCAGTCCAGGGTGTGTGTGTGTGTGTGTGTGTGTCTGTGTGTGAGAGAGAGAGATTTGTACAGTTCAGTCCAGGGTGTGTGTGTGTGTGTGTCTGTGTGTGTCTGTGTGTGAGAGAGAGAGATTTGTACAGTTCAGTCCAGGGTGTGTGTGTGTGTGTCTGTGTGTGTCTGTGTGTGTGTGAGAGAGAGAGATTTGTACAGTTCAGTCCAGGGTGTGTGTGTGTGTGTCTGTGTGTCTGTGTGTGTGTGAGAGAGAGAGATTTGTACAGTTCAGTCCAGGGTGTGTGTGTGTGTCTGTGTGTCTGTGTGTGTGTGTCTGTGTGTGTCCGTGTGTGAGAGAGAGATTTGTACAGTTCAGTCCAGGGTGTGTGTGTGTGTGTGTGTGTGTGTGCACGCATGTGTGTGTGTGTGTGTGTGAGAGAGAGTTTTGTACAGTTCAGTCCTGGGTGTTGAGGAGCCTGATGGCTTGAGGGAAGAAACTGTTACACAGTCTGGTTGTGAGGGCCCGAATGCTTTGGTACCTCTTTCCAGATGGCAGGAGGGTGAAGAGTGTGTGTGAGGGGTGTGTGGGGTGTGTAAGAGTGTGTGTGAGGGGTGTGTGGGGTCGTCCACAATGCTGTTTGCTTTGCAGATGCAGCATGTAGTGTAAATGTCCATGATAGAAATGTCCAAGAGGGGAGAGAGACTCTTCTCAGCTGTCCTCACTATCCGCTGAAGGGTCTTGCGATCTGAGACGGTGCAGTTCCAAAACCAGGCAGTGATGCAGCTGCTCAGGACGCTCTCCATGGTCCCTCTGTAGAACACAGTCAGGATGGGGGGAGGGAGATGGGCTTTCCTCAGCCTCCTCAGGAAGTAGAGGTGCTGCTGGCTCTGTGCTCTCCTGAGGTCAACAACCATCTCTCTGGCTTTACACCAGGCTGTTAGCCACTGCACCTCCTCTCTGTATGCTGACTCGTCGTTCTTGATGATGAGACCCACCACGGTCGTGCCATCGGCGAACTTGACGATGTGGTTGGATCTGTGCATTGCTGCACAGTCGTGAGTCAGCAGAGTGAACAGCAGTGGACTGAGCACACAGCCCTGAGGAGCTCCAGTGCTCAGTGTGGTGGTGTTGGAGATGCTGTTCCCGATCCGGACTGACCGAGGTCTCTCAGTCAGGGAGTCCAGGATCCAGCTGCAGAGAGAGGTGTTCAGGCCCAGCAGGCTCAGTACGAGTATGAGTCCTTACAGTCCAGGTGTGTGAGGGTCAGATGGAAGGTTGTGGTGATGGCATCGTCCGTGGAGCGGTTAGGACGATACGCAAACTGCAAGGGGTCCAGTGATGGTGGTAGCTGTGTCTTGATGTGCCTCAGGACGAGCCTCTCGAAGCATTTCATCACGATCGGTGTGAGTGCCACAGGGCGATAGTCCAGGTCCTCCTTCCATTTGGATGATAGTCATTGAGGCAGGAAACCGTAGATTGCCCCAGACATGACCTCAAAATGCCATAGACACCAAAATTCCACACATGACTCCAAAATGCATCCCAGACATGGCACTCTAAATGTCAAATGTCCTCTATAACACCAAAGAAATATATCAAATGATTTGTTGAAAGCTTTATCTCATAAAAACACTCCTGTCACATCCATAACACCAATCAATTCCTCTGATATAAAGATAAATATCCTAGTTTTATAAATATCTGGCAGGATTTTCCTTGAAAAGCTTCATCATAAATTACAAGATACTTAAACTGTCTCTCTGAGGCTAAAATATCTCCAGGCGAATAAAGACAAGTGAAAACAAGTTCCTTCGATTGTTATACGCAGAACACTGAAAGTGGACACAACACAGACAGGAACCTAATATATGAGGACACACACACACACACACACACACACACACACACACACTGAAAACACAGCAAATAATTACTGAATTCAGAGCATGTGATCATCTCCCCCGTGTCTGATTTGAACTCCAGCAGTTTAGACTTCTAAAAAATCCTCCCGACGTTGAATTTGAACCTTAATTCTGCTCTTCCGCAACATCTGGGAGACGAGCGAACTCGAACCCCATCCCCACATCCAGACGAGTGACTGCATTGTGAAACAGCAAAACAAAACTCCACTCTATACCACAAAGCCACGACCCAAATTTCTACAAAGGAGGCTTTTATATAACCGTGTTTATTCTGTTCGCTCCTTCGATCCGCTCTACTGACTACAATCGTTCACTTTCGTGTCTTCTCAAATTTCTCAAAGCTACTGAGTCATTCATCATCTGAGCAATACAGTGACAATTCCATGCTGGCGTTACGCAACAGGACGTCCTAACAGATGCCAGGACATGTTTGAGCTCAAGCGCAGTGCTGAGCATCGGCGCCATCAGACGAGAAACTCCTCAGTATTGTCCACTTTTGCACGGATATTCCCAAATATCATTTGGTGGGCTGTGAACTTTTCTGAGGAACCCAAAAGAACAGCCATCGATTTCCTACGTTTCTTACCTTAACTCTGAATTTCTGCACTTCTTTACTTTAATTAGATAATGTCATAATGACTCATCAAAAATGGTCTCTGGAATTCGAGGCAGAGTTTAGAATACAAAGTCATTCCAGGAAGCAGCTTCTAAGTCTACAAAGAAAGAAATCTTACTCTACGGTATCGCCAGTGTATCAGTCAAGTGTGCTGGTTTACAACACATCAGTTGCTACATTTTTATTTTGGCCAGAGTTTCCCTTAAACCACACGACCGTCTGATTTTTATTGTCCATACCACCAAAAAAGGTGCCATCTATTAGAAAATAAAATGTTTTAGATATCCAGGTACACAAAAAATGTCTCACATGTAAGGCTAAAACACCCCTGGTATGCATGAGTCCCACTCATAAGACTAAACCAGTTCCACCACCAACACACAAAATGTTACCTTTAAAACATCCATCTATAACACGCAACACGCCAAACGTCGCATATATAACACACCAAAATTCTTATCTGTAACACGGCAAACGTCGCATCTGTAACATGCCAAACGTCGCATCTGTAACACGGCAAACGTCGCATCTGTAACACGGCAAACGTCGCATCTGTAACACGGCAAACGTCGCATCTGTAACATGCCAAACGTCGCATCTGTAACACGACAAACGTCGCATCTGTAACACGACAAACGTCGCATCTGTAACACGACAAACGTCGCATCTGTAACACGGCAAAAGTCGCATCTGTAACACGGCAAACGTCGCATCTGTAACACGGCAAACGTCGCATCTGTAACACGCCAAACGTCGCATCTGTAACACGGCAAACGTCGCATCTGTAACATGCCAAACGTCGCATCTGTAACACGGCAAACGTCGCATCTGTAACACGGCAAACGTCGCATCTGTAACACGGCAAACGTCGCATCTGTAACACGGCAAACGTCGCATCTGTAACACGGCAAACGTCGCATCTGTAACACGGCAAACGTCGCATCTGTAACACGGCAAACGTCACATCCATACTACACAAATGTCCCATCTGTAACACACAAAATATCCCATTTATAAAAAAAAAACAAATATCCCATCTGTTATTCTAGAACCTCCCCACCACCAAGGCACAAAACATCCGATCCCTAACATGCATTTTCCCACCCATAACACACAAATGTCTCATCCATAAAGTCTTTTCCATATGGCACAAATGTCCCACCTGTAACACACAAATGTTCCACTTACAATGCGCAAAATAACACACAAATGTTCCACTTACAATGCGCAAAATAACACACAAATGCCACGACATTAACATCCTGCATCATCCAAACAAAGACACATAGGCACGAACATCCCACCTGTAACACACTAATATTACCTCTATAATACACAAATGTCCCTTCTGTAACACACATAACGCATGTCCCATCCCTAATACACCCAACACACCAAATGTCCAATTCATAACACACCAAATGTCCCATTTATAACGCACAGGTGTCCCATCCGCAAGACAAAAACATTCTCTCCTGCAAGTCACAAAACTTCATAATGTCCTAACATGCAAATTTTCCAACACAAAGCTCAAATGTCTCACTTTTCCATACTGCACAGACGTCCCACCAGAAAGACACATATGTCTTATCGCAAAGACCAAATGCCCCACCTGTAACGCACAAATGTACCTTCTCTAACACACCAGATGACACACAAATATCCCACCTGTAACACACAAACGGTCCACTTATAATGCACTAAATAACACACAAATGTGTGTCTGTACGACATAAATGTCCTGAATCATAGGAACGCAGACACTTGTGCACAAATGTCCCACACCAATATTACCTCTATAATACACAAATGTCCCTTCTGTAACACACATACCGTATGTCCCATCCCTAACACACCTAACACACCAAATGTCCAATCTATAACACACAAATGTCCCATTTATAATGCACAGGTGTCCCCTCTGCAAGACAAAAACATTCTCCCCTGCCAGTCACAAAACTTCATAATGTCCTAACATGCAAATTTTCCAACACAAAGCTCAAATGTCTCACTTCTCCATACTGCAAATGTCCTAAGCATGCAAATTTTCCCATGTGTAAAAGCACACACGTCTCACTCGTAACACACAAACACCTCCTCCATACTGCACAGACGTCCACACACATGTCTTATCCCTAAGACCAAATGTCCCATCTCAAGTCAATGGGTATTAATACTGGCTTAATGAGAAAAACCCAAGCATCAAGACTGGACATTAAAGTGTCCTACCCAGTCTGTACAGGTGAACAGGTTTAAAGAGTCTGGACCTCAACAAGCTGATCTGAGAATGTGAGCTGAAGACCACAGTGAGAAACATCAGCAGTGAAGATCTTCACAGGTATGGAGTCAGGAAGGTGAGATCTGATGATAATAAACTCACCTGGTTCTGTTCCGCAGGAATATGAGTTTGATCAGGGGGTGGGTGTAATGCTGCAGCCCTCCTCTGCTGATGCTGGTCACTCTCACTCTATGATCCAGAATGTGCAGGTCCATCGCTTCTTCTCTGCACGGCTAAGGAAGAAGAAGATAAAGAGCAAACACCACGCGATCAAGTCCCACAACCACCAAAAGCAGGCTTACGGATAGATCTGCCCGTGTAACTCCGCATTCCCGAAATATAGACTGGATTCCGTTTGGTTTAAACAGCCATCTTAGTTCCCCAGCAGACACGCTGAGACTCGGGAACTGGACAGTGTAGAGAAAAGGAGGAGGACACAAGCCACGCCCCCCTTGAGGTTAAAGCCGTAGTTAAAAGAGACCACGCCCCCACTTTTGGTTTAAAGGGACAGCGTCCTTTTATTTCTTTGCACAGGACGAGATCACGATATTGCCAAAAGTTTTGGGACACCCCTCCAAATCATTGAATTCACGTGTTGATTTGCTTGGTGTTAGTGAAAGGACCTCTTTATGCTTCAGCTTCATACCAAGACATTTTGGACAATTTCATGCTCTTTGTGGGAACAGTTTGGGGATGACCCCTTCCTGTTCCAGCATGACTGCACACCAGTGACCAAAGCAAGGTCCATAAAGACATGGATGAGGGAGTTTGGTGTGGAGGAACTTCACTGAGTCCTGACCTCAACCTGATAGAACACCTTTGGGATGAATTAGAGCGGAGACTGTGAGCCAGACCAAAACCAGAGACGTCTGCCTTTACATGCACATGAATGTAATATGGAGTTGTTACGCCCTTTGCAGCTATAACAGCTTCTGAGAAGGCTTTCCACAAGGTTTAGGAGTGTGTTTAGACCATTCCACTCGAAGCGCATTTGTGAGGTCAGACACTGATGTTGGACGAGAAGGTCTGGCTCAAAGTCTCCGCTCTAATTCATCCCAAGGGTGTTCTATCAGGTTGAGGTCAGGACTCCTCCAAGTCAAGTTCCTCCACACCAAACTCACTCATCCATGTCTTTATGGACCTTGCTTTGGTCACTGGTGTGCAGTCATGTTGGAACAGGGAGGGGTCATCCCCAAACTGTTCCCACAAAGAGCATGAAATTGTCCAAAATGTCTTGGTATGCAGCTGAAGCATTAAGAGTTCCTTTCACTGGAACAAAGGGGCCGAGTCCAACCTCTGAAAAACAACACCTGAACTCAATGATATGGAGTGTTGTCCCAAAACTTTTGACAATATAGTGTACCTGTGTGGAAAAATCCTTAAAATTATCAAAATTTGAATTTATTTCTATTTCTGTCTTTTTATTAGCCTATTTGAACATTTTTGCAAAGTTTTAGACTTTAGAAAGATATTAAACCTCGTCCTTCTCCAACATGGCCTTAGTCGAAAGATCGCCATGGCGATATTAGAAAGTATCCTGAATAATGTGAATAAAACATTTCCAAATTTCTTCCTAAGATATATTTACGTTTTCTTAAAGAGGTCAAAGTATGTTCATAGCAGAAACATTTTGGTTGAAACCTGGCTGTTTAACCAAAAACTCACCTGAACACACATACGACAGGTTACGTAAAAATGTACAGTGTCTGGTTGTTTTATGGGGTATTTCATTGTACCATTAACACAATCGGACAACATTCTGTCCTGCTACAAAATGCCCAGACTTCCCAAACACTTTTATCATAAATACCAATAAAATATACCAATATTTTGTGCAACTTAACACCAAAGGCCACGTTGCACCATATACTTTGTCATGAACTATTGGACAAGTAAATGATGCTCCTAAGGAACTCAAATTACACACTTCCTATTTTCTATTTCCCAGGCGCTATAATTAAAACCACAAAGTACAACACTGGACAATATGCTGCAGAACATCGGGGTTTCTACAGCAATTATACTTACTACAGTAACACAGACAAGAAGAATTAGCATCAGTCTGTTACTGTTTTTTGTTTCGGAAGTGAACTGTGTGGTAAATACAGCAGACCCACCTTCCCCTATCCCTGTATATCGTTTCGTTGACAGTGTTACTGTCAGGCTTAAGAGAAATTAGACATTGACTATTAGACCATAAGGGCATTAGAATGTCCCAAATGTCCTCAGGCTGCTAGCATGCATTCTGTTAAGTGTTAAGGCTTAGCATGTGTTTTGAATGGTTAAATGCTTATTTTTTCTAGATTCACTTTTGGTAAAAGGATCGTCTTTAAGAGGTACAATAGCACCAGAATTGCAGAACCGCTCATAAACTTTATGACTTTTAATACAGTTCGTTGTTAGTCCGTCTTCACCCCCGGATTTTAACTAGGAAGCTTGTTAGTTATACTATTTTAAGGAGTAAATCAGAAGCTTTATACATAGTTCTTACTTGGTAATAAGCAAAATGTGACCTGGTTAGGCTAAAACAATGCCTCTTTGATTAACATTTGTTCACAACATTTTTATTCATCTTCACAACGTTTTCCTGCATCCCTCCAACCTACAGATAGATCTGAGCACGTATCATATGCAAAAAATAAAGCAGTACATTTGACTGAGGCAGATATGGTAGCCCTGTTTGAGCTGTACTTCATGTTAATACAAAGTAAACACTGATATCGATTTAGAAAAGCTGTGAATTCACACAAACATTCATTCCCGTTCAACAGTTTACAACAGGGGAAATGAGAGAGTAAGCGATTGTTCTCGCGGCCGAAGCGGTCAGGTGTAGGTTTATTGCAGCTCAGAGGAGATGAGAATCCACGGGATCGTGAGCCCTGAGACCTTGTGGCTCACTGCAGAGGTGAGCTGGTTGTGGGGATCAAGATCCTTGACTCCATACTCTGGATTAAGGGGACTGTAAAGAAAAAAGGAAAGTGTTCAGCTTCAACTAAAGAATAAGATGTCTTCCTGGCTGTAGATGTAAGACAACCTAGTTAGAGTTTGTTATTATGACTAGGTAGAATGTTAAGGAAGTAGACATGTGTAAAGTTTAAGCTGTGATAGAAAACGTAGTAAGCATTAACCCGTGGCCTAGTTTAACTTTACCTTCATTTAAAAGTATTTATTTCTAGATATTTTCTGCTTTAGTGCTGTAACACAAGAGACGTATACTGGACTTCACAGTAATCCAAGAATATAAATAACCCAATTCAAAACACACAATCATCTATATGGTGATGTTTTATGTATATAGCCTTTACAGAACGAGTCTCCAGTCTCAGTGCTTTGTAATACAAGACGTTAAAAAAGATTCTTCAGGACTTCGCACTTTAGAATAGTGAGTCTTATGAGAAAGCGACTGTTTATCGCTCTCTATAATGCTCTATAAGTTATACATAAGTTACTATAGCAGACGTGTTTAATGGTAGGTGTTGGACAAAAAAGTGTGATGCATCATTCTGTAATAAATTAATAAGTATATTCATTTATAATAGATACAAATCACAGTCCTAGATGACCAACAGTGCAGTTATGTATGCTGAAAACAATACATACTTGACACTTTAGCTTTAACGTTAAATATGTCAACATTTCAAGCCATCTCATGGTACATTTTACTATCACTATTCTGCTTATTTCTATTCTATTGTTGTTTTTAGATATTGTATAATGATAAAAAAAATATCGGCAAGAATCGAGGGGAAGGTGTATAAGACAGTGGTGAGACCGGCCATGATGTATGGTTTAGAGTCACTGAGGAAGAGACAGGAGTCACAGCTGGAGGTTGCAGAGCTGAAGATGTTGAGGTTCTCTTTGGGAGTGACACGGTTGGACAGGATTAGGAACGAGGACATCAGAGGGACGGCTCATGTTGGACGTTTGGGGGACAAAGTTAGGGTGAGGCCAGATTAAGATGGTTTGGACATGTTCAGAGGAGGGAGAGTGACTATATTGGTAGGAGAATGTTGGACATGGAGCTGCCAGGCAGGAGGAAGGCCATAGAGGAGGTTTATGGATGTAATAAAGTGTTGAGGATGCAAAAGATAGGGACAGGTGGAGAGAGATGATTCGCTGTGGCCACCCCTGAAGGGAAAAGCCGGAAGAAGAAGAAGAAGAAGAAGAAGAAGTATAATGATAGTCTATTTTATATTATAATTGTATCATATTCCTTTATTTTATATTCTAGTTTTACATTTTTATTTCCATCATAGGACAGTCGTAAAAAACATTTCACTACATGTTGTACTGTGTATGATTGCCTATGTGATAAATAAAAGTAGAATTTGAAATATTTGATGTTTGATATAGGTGGTCATTTTTGTGTTTTATTCCGTATTAGAAGTTTTAGTTTAGAACTGTTGTTTGTGTCCGTGTAGATTAGGTACAGCATGTTTATGGGGGAAAAATGAACTGAAAATCATTCGTAGTGATGTAGATAGTTATGTAAAGCGCTTTAAAATGTGTAAGTTTAAGAATGGGACTGTGAGGTAAATTCATCTGAGGTAAAAATCACACCTAAGGTGTTTGAACCCGAGCCTCAATGTAGCCTCTTCACTCAGCATCACTCTGTTCACTCTAACATCATTGAGGAAGTTTTAGGCTTTAGAAAGATATGAAACCTCGTCTTTATCCGACATGACCTTTATAGAAAGATCGACAGGGCGATGTTAGAAAAAAAAATTTATGACGTGTAAAGTAATCTGGTTGTTTTTGGCTAAAACGGTTTTCTGGTACATATATATTTACATGTAGGTTATTTAGCAGATACTCTTATCCAGTTAAACATAAATTTATATCATTTATACAGCTGAGAGGTAGCTGAGCCTCAACTGGGAGGTCCTGGGATTTGAACTTTACTACCACATACATCAGCTACCACATACATCAGCTACCACATACATCAGCTATCACATACATCAGCTTCATAGCTTCAGTTCAAAACTGATGAAGCAAAAATCAGAAACCAGTCCTGCCTTGTCTACACCAGATGACCACCACTAGATGGCACCAACAGCTTGTCTAAATCCCACAACCCAGATCAACACTGAACACAGTCTGCGTTAAATGACCCTGAATATTAAACTCTGAAGAAATGTGAACCTCCAGGACCTTTAGATCACATTGCTGTGTGTGTGTGTGTGTTGTGTCTCACCTGTGTAATACACACTGACATCCCAGCCCTCTTTCATCCACGCCGAGTTTCTCGTCTCCTCTCTGGACTGCAGGTCTTTATAGGCTACATACAGAAAATAAATAAATAAATAAATAAATAAATAAATAAATAAATAAATAAATAAATAAATAAATAAATAAATGAATGAATGAATGAATGAATGAATGAATGAATGAATGAATGAATAAATAAATGAACGAATAAATAAGAAATATCTAAAACAGTAATGTTATAAACATTCTGTGGAAAATTCTGCTAAGTAATAATTGGAAATATTATTTAAAGAGTAAGTAAAAAGTTTTTTATTTATATATTTTCTTTTTATTTACTATTATTATTCTGAAAAGGCCATACCCCAAAGATGGTGAACGACATACAGCTCTCCAATCTGAGTGAAAAATCCTCCCACTGCTTCATTGTTCTCTTGGCGGTATTTGATTGCTCGAGCCCTGTCAATCAAATACTATTAAGCAAATGTATTTCTATCTATCTATCTATCTATCTATCTATCTATCTATCTATCTATCTATATATATATATATATATATATATATATATATATATATATATATATATAAATTAAATAAAAATAAAATTACATAAAGCTTAAAAAAGAAAAACAAAGTGTCTTGCTTACCAGTGATTTCCCCATTCAATCATCGTGCCCGGCTTTCACGTTCATACACAAAGACAAAAGAAAAGGAGTTTTATTTTCACTTCTAATCATTTACATACATGAAAAATCATGAAATGAAATCTAAAACTTCCATAGGCCCCGCTTTACATTAAGGACTAGCACTGACATTTACAACATTTGGCATTTTTATCTTATGCAACTGAGGGTTAAGGGCCTTGTAACCGTCTGATCAGTAGTCCAACACCTTAACCACTAAATTAGAACTAAGGGCATGAAGCCTTTATCATCACCAGACACACACACACACACACACACACACACACATACAGCACAGTGAACTTCTTTTCTTCACATAGCCCAGATGAGGAAGTTGGGGTCAGAGTGTGCAGGGGCAGCTACGATACAGTACCCCTGGAGCAGAGAGGGTTAAGGACCTTGCTTAATTGCCCAGCAGTGGAGCTTGGTGGTGCTGGGGCTTGAACCCTGATCCTTGACCACTTGAGCCACCACTGCCACTAAACTACCATATACTATTAACATTACTTCATTAATGAATCATAAGTAGGTTCTAATAAATTATAAGTCGCTGTGTCTTCCCTGGAGGTCACTTGTTGTTAATGTTTATGTGAAATGTATTTGTTCAGTATATTAAACTGACTGCTGGGAAGAAAACTGTAAGGAGTTTGAGGTAAACAAATGGCGTATTAACATCATAAACAGAGCGCATTAATATCAACCTGTGATTTGCCTCGCAGCTGGCAATACTTTCAGAGCCGCTGTAAGAAAGGAAGAAATAAAATCCGACAAGGCGTACTGTTACAGAAAAATAATAAACCACACTGGGGTGATGTGAGACACCGTTACTGTTCACACCTGGAAGATGATTATTTTTCTATAACTGCATATTTTCTATAACATTCTTCTTTGGGCTTCTTATTCATTAATAGTTAATTTATTGTTGTAGAATGTCCTCAAAACAATTTTGCGCTTCTGGTATAGAAGCCTGTTGTTTCCTAACAAGTTAATAAGTTTTGATGTTTGTGAGAAACCAGCAAGCGCATAGTCCTGTGTCTTGAACTTACTTGTAACTTGTGTGTGTTAGAATTTGCTGACATTGTAAAATCCTTTCACTAAAAATTTTAGCAAGGATTGCATTTTATTTCTTATTTCTTTCCATAGCCGTAAATTATGCGTATGTCCTACAAGTGTGTGTGTGTGTGTGTGTGTGTGTATGATATGTAGAAGGAGACTCCAGTGTCAGTGTGTGTGTGTATGTGTGGAAAGAGACTCCAATGTGTGTGTGTGTGTGTGTGTGTGTATGTGGAAGGAGTCTCTAGTGTCTGTGTGTGTGTGTGTATGATATGTGGAAGGAGTCTCTAGTGTGTGTGTGTGTGTGTATATGTGTGTGTGTATGTGTGGAAGGAGACTCCAGTGTGTGTGTGTATGATATGTGGAAGGAGTCTCTAGTGTGTGTGTGTGTGTGTGTGTGTGTGTGATATGTGGAAGGAGTCTCTAGTTTGTGTGTGTGTGTGTATGATATGTGGAAAGAGTCTCTAGTGTGTGTGTGTGTGTATGATATGTGGAAGGAGTCTCTAGTGTCTGTGTGTGTGTGTATGTTTGTGTGTGTGTGTGTGTGTATTGTAAAAACATATTAGCATGAGTGCACGAATATAAACCCGTGAATTTTCTGACAATAAAGCTGGAACTACTGTACTGTCAAAACAGCAGGCATAGAAAAAATAATTCAGTAGATATTTAATAAAAATTAAAATTCTGTAATTCTCCTGAGATCTAAATGTAAATTCCTTGATTGAGGAAATAATACTGAAGTAGAAAACACTTATTAAAATACTCATTACATTTTTAACTCGGAAATATTTAGCAAAGAAAGGTTAACCTTATGAAATTTTTTTCTAAAAATTATATTAAAATATGTTTTAAACAGTGAAAAATCTAATTTTGTTCATGAAGACTGTAGTGTATTCTAACAAAAATAAATGGACAGTTTCTTCCACCTTTAATCGGTATGTTCTCAGTTCGTATATATTCGGCCCAGGTCGAGGTAGAGGATCGTTCCAGAAGCTGAACTCGAGAAGAAGCTGGTTCTGCCGAGAGATCAGCATTTTACTCCTCTTTTTGCGAAACTCTAGATACGCCTGGACAAAACAGAGACGTGTGTAAGAAACGAGACAAGGATTAAACACCACACTGAAAAGTCAGGATGATTAAAATTCATTCATTCATTCATTCATTCATTCATTCATCTCCAGCATCACACACCCTAGATTTGGATGCTAGTTCATTATGGAGTACCTTTTACACTCATTCACACATACAGGGCATGTTGGAGGAAACTGAAGAACCCAGATGAAACCGACATGGACATAATAAGAAAATAAATGTAAAACATCATCCAGACACTATGACTCGAACCTGGAGCTGACCCGTACGATCTACTGATAAACGTTCTTACAACACCATGCTTTCTATGTCCTCCAATACAACACACGAAAAGGGGGCGTGTCCAATTTGCATACGTCATGCATATTTATAAACCCTGTTCATTCTCAAGCTTTAGGAATACTTCTAATAGCTTCCTGATGCATTCTAAACACCTTTATATGATCTAATTTCCTTTTCTGATGTACACCGATATGTTTTGTGCTTGAAGACACACCATGAACAAATAAAACAATATTAAAATACCTTGTTGTGTCTGAGTTTGTTGAGGCATTCCATCATAGCTGGATATCCACCATAGTATCTCCAGAGATGAACTACAAGAATCAAACATCAGGTGTCACTACAGCACCGGATACCACTGTGCAGAATGATTGATAACAAAATCAAACTAGAGACAAGAAGAAGAAGAAGAAGAAGAAGAAGAAGAAGCTGAGGTTTCTTTGACCTCCTACCTGCTTGGTCCTGGTCTCCGTACCACGTGTTCCAGCTTCCCACAACTTCACAGGGATAATCTGGATCATTGTGGAGCTCTCTTTGGACCTCCGTTCTTAGCACACACACACACACACATGCACACACACACACATTCTCTTACCTAAATGTTTTTCAGTGTCTAATGTAATTAAAGCAAATGTTTTTCCGGTACTTGGGAAAAGGAAAAGGTCAGTTCCTCTCTAAACGTACATTCAGCTAGTTAGTAAACTTTGCCTCATGGATCATGAGATGAAAACAGCTTGAAAACCAGATCTACAGATAACAAGTGCTTGAGTGCTAATAACAAACTCAAGGGCAGGACATCCTGAGACTCACGCTGAAGAGGAACTCTACTCACGATAGCTGGTTGTATTCTTCCAAGCACTCGGGTTTAACGTTGTGAACTGGAAGAAAAACACAAACGTCACAGATTCTAAGTTATAATGTCGCCTAATGCGTTTCCGTTTATGCAAATATGCCTGTGCAAAAACACACAAGCGTGTTTGTTTAATGTCATGTTGTGTCATTAAGCCCGTCTGCTCAGAGGGTTTTAGAAGAAACAGCTTACACTGGATTTTGTAAAGGCCACTGGTCGCTTTCTTGGACAGCAGATTGGAGTGGGCATCTTTCCTCGCGTCCACTTTGTGTCCAAATACAGAGCTCAACCAGCCGCTATCGCTCTTTTCCGCCAAGCTCCTAATTGGTTTCAAAGCAAAGCATGGATTTTGTAGCTGAATAAGGTGTTTTTAAGTAAGAAAGAGGTAAGAAAAAAAAACAATAAAACAGCTATTTGAGGTTTTAGTTATAAAAATGTAGGTTATAGGTTTGCCTTAAAAGACATTCATTCATTCATTTATTCATCCATCCACCCAAACATTCATTCATTTAATCATTCATCTATCTATCTATCTATCTATCCATCCATCCATCCATCCATCCATCCATCCATCCATCCATCCATCCATCCATTCTTCTATCCATCCATCATCCAAACACCTGCCTGTCCATCTGTCCATTCATTCATTGCTCCACAAATCCATCTAACTATCCATCCACCCATCCACTATCTATCTGTTCATTCATTCATTCATTCATTCATTCATTCATTCATTCATTCATTCATTCATTCAAACATCTATCTATCTATCTATCTATCTATCTATCTATCTATCTATCTATCTATCTATCCATCCATCCATCCATCCATCCATCCATCTAATGATCTATCCATACATTCATTCATTCATTCATTCAGTAACCGGTATAATCTGGTCATAGTGGATTCAGAAACACTGAATTTAACCCCAGTCACATTAACACTAGATGCAATTCAGACTCATAGCTCCACCTACAAACTTAGAGGAATCCAGAGAGCCCTGAAGGAACCCATGGCCATGGGAAGACCATACAAAAAGCACAGAGAGTCGCAGTAACTACACGTTGAAAGTTTAGAACTCAGGTATCATAATGATCTCAGTGTGGAGTCACTCCGAGTGGAAAACTCAGATTTGCGATAATTCTGATTGCACTTGAAGGCAGCTTTATTTACAGATTGCTAGTTTGTGTTAGTGGGGTTTGGGTTAAACCCTTTCAGTTCAAGTGATTAGTCCAAAAGTCAATAACTCAATTCAAATAACTCAAGTAATAAATCAAATATCTTCAGCAATACTGGGTTATATTTTACAGACACTGTAACAAAAACACATTCTGAGCAGTGACCGGTGAAGTGAATAACACTGATGATCTCCTCATCATGGCACCTGTTAGTGGGTGGGATATATTAGGCAGCAAGTCAACATTTTGTCCTCAAAGTTGATGTGTTAGAAGCAGGAAAAATGGACAAGAGTAAGGATTTAAGCGAGTTTGACGAAGGGCCAAATTGTGATGGCTAGACCACTGGATCAGAGCATCTCCAAAACTGCAGCTCTTGTGGGGTGTTCCCGGTCTGCAGTGGTCAGTATCTATCAAAGTGGTGCAAAGAAGGAACAAGTGGTGAACCGGCAACAGGGTCATCGGCTGCCAAGGCTCATTGATGCGTATAAGGGGCTGGCCCATGTGTGGCCCAACAAGCTACTGTTGGACCAACACAATATTAGGTCAGTGTAAATGCAGTAAAGAAAAAAGAAATGAAAAAGGCCTTATTTTGAGAACCTCTGCTAAATATGCCACCTGGAACAACTGTGATGCGAACAAACAAGCTGCATGCTACCATCGGCTACTAAACAGTGTGCTTAAACAATAATCAGTGTCGTCAGATTGGACAAGTTCTCGCCAAATTGGGCTCCTTTTGGTCACGTCTAACAGGGAAAAAATGCACTGGGCAGGTTGATAAAATTTGGAATGGTTTTTGGATGCAACTGGCGGATTTTTATTTTTGACTATAAACATGATATTTATAAATTTTCCATTCAAACGAACCTTGCAATACAGTGTATTATGTAATATTGACGTTTTAATTACATGGTTCAGTTTAGCCAGTAAGGTTGAGGTGAGTCCTGTTCAATCAGACTTCAGTCTTGATTAGCGGGTTTGTTGTAATCGTTGTACTCGTTAAGCCAATATCCCAAAGTTATTAGCAAAGCTGTAAGTGTTTTTTATCATCATCATGACAAAGTGGGGTAAATATAGAACATCCTTCCGAAAAGAATAGGGGAGTGACCGGTTCTATAATATTTCAGGAAACGTTCTCATCAGTTCTGCGAAGATTCTCTGAATTAAGTCTCTATAAAAAGGTAAGCGTCTGCTAGAAAATTCTAATGTCATGTTTGATAATTAAACAAAATGTATACAGGTAGCTAACTCAGTGTGTGTGTGTCTAACTAGCAGAAATGTCCAATCAAAAACACAAGTGCAAGTAAAAGAGCTGCTATTTTGAAACGCTTAACTATTAAAAGTACATGTTTCTAAGCGCTTAAATAAGGTTGACGTTTCCATGTGAAAAGTAACACTTCTTGCTAAGCTAAAACTGTCCAAATCAACGCTATTTTGCCTTAAAAACATCATTCAACCTATGCAGGCTTGCTGCTTATATGCATTACCAGCGCTACTTAATTTGCTAATGAATGAACCAGATGTAAATAAACATATTATTTGAATATAATAAAGTCGCTGCCTTGCTAAATCTGTTGGCTAGCAAAGAAAACATGCCAACTGAAAGAAATACTCCCAGCTAATGTTAGCCAATTAGCTAAACTTCACACCTTTAGATGCCGTTCATGCCTGAAAGCATAAAATGAGACACTCTTATTTTATTGTTTGTTTATGCTAGCATATTGAACTGTTTTACTGAGGTACTGTAGGGCCAGGGTGATCATCTAGCACAGCTGTTTGCTGGATTTGGTGGAAGTTAGGGCGCTAAATCTGTTGCGTAGCATGAATCGGCTAGCTGTTTTGTACCTTAGGTCTTGTTAATCTGAACCTGAGCTACAGCATGATGAGTTAGCAGTGAGTAACAAAGTACTGCTAATGAATTATTTTCCACCCTGATACTCTGCTACACACCCTATAGTGCACTAATACATGTAACAAAAACGGAGACCTAACTGTATAGCAGTTTGCAGTCGTAAAAGAGCCCCAGTGCCCTGTGATGACCTTTTTGCCTGTCCACTGCCTCTTAATCGACTTATCCAGCCATGTAATTTTCAATCAGTGTAAAGAAATGAATGCTGTTCAGGCTGCGAGTCTGATATAAAACGAGTCTGTCGGCTTTCAGTGTGTTTTAGACGTTTTAGACGTGTGTGTTGGAGAACCTTACACTGAATTTTACTGGTTGAAGATAAACACCTTCAAAATTTTTGCTGCTTTTCAGATGAACAAGCACTTGAGGCATCTCAGTGAGCAGAAATGGGTTCGATATCAACATTTACTTATTTACAACAAAAACTGAAACTTTTCTGGAACATTTCTATGAATATATTGCTTCTAGTAGGTTAGGGACAAACAGAAATACTGATGAAACACTACATATTCTTAAATCTGGGAAAGTTTCATATCATTTGAGCTTCATATTAAGCACCGCTGTGGAGTGAGACATGACAAAAACATTGAACAAAATAAGAGTTAACTTGCCGTTCTGACGCCATTCAGGATGCTAAGACATGCCTGACCTTACATGCAGCTATAATCAGTACAAAGCTAAGCATAAAACATGCTAACATGATCTCTTTTGTAATCAGTTTCGAGTAGCAGTGTGAGGTTTTACCTGTGTGGCTGAACACCTGGGAGGAAGAACGTTCTCCACAATCCCCTGTGGCTCTGGAGCAGAGTTAGACAGCGTGTCAGTGGCATGATTTCAGTTTGTATGTTAGGAGTGAAACAAAAAAAATAAAAAAAATAAAAAGGCTGCTCTTCTGCCCTAACAGGACAGGGAGGTTTACCAAACACTGCGTGTGAATCATTAACCGGTTTTGGATCTGTGCTTTTAATCACTGAGACCTGCAGCTACCTTTGCTCTCGAGTGACCAACCCTGTGGCGTAACACACCCGGCTCTCTTTTAAGTCAAATCTTACAAACTAGTAATTTTGCACTACATAAATAATCAGTGAGGGAAAAGCTTCAGACTGACGCTCAGATGACATCAATTCATTATATTTCCCACATTTCTTTGATCCTTTTTGTAACTGGATTTTCCTTACAACTTCATTGCACATGTGATCCTACACCGATCAGCCATAACATTATGACCACCTGCCTAATATCGTCTTGGTCCCCCTTTTGCTGCCAAAACAGCCCTGATTTGTCGAGGCATGGACTCCACTAGATCCCTGAAGGTGTGCTGTGGGATCTGGCGCCAAGATGTTAGCAGCAGATCCTTTAAGTCCTGTAAGTTGTAAGGTGGAGCCCTACCTTGCAACTTAGAGGACTTAAAGGACTATAGGGTTATTAGATACTGATTACCACAGACTGGGAACACCCCACAAGAGCTGCAGTTTGAAAACAAATGTGTAATATACAATTATAATAGGTACAATCTAAAAATATTTGTTTGTTTGTTTGTTTATTTGCTGCGGACCAGGAACACCCCACAAGAGCTGCAGTTTTGGAGATGCTCTGATCCAGTGGTCAAGCCATCACAATTCATCCCTTTGTCAAACTCGCTCAAATCCTTACACTTGTCCATTTTTCCTGTTTCTAACACATCAGCTTTGAGGACAAAATGTTCACTTGCTGCCTAATATATCCCACCCACTAACAGGTGCCATGATGAGGAGATCATCAGTGTTATTCACGGCACCTCTCAGTGGTCATAATGTTATGCCTGATCTGTGTATACTTCAAAATTGTGAGCTAAACCAAACCTACGTATTAAAACACAAGGAAACATAATCAGATCAATGGTGTTTGGAAGCGTGATCAGGTGGCGGCCGGGTTTTAAGGCCTGTGTTGAAGCAGAGTTTGTGACGTGTTGTGATGTGACACACATGCATGCAATTTTTCCATAAAAAGCTACTTTTGCGTTCCGTCTTATGCAGCGGAAGTGTTTTAAAGTCGTTTAGACTTTATGGTATAATGTAAAATAAAATGAAAAAGAAATACAGTGAAGTCACGTATGGAACTATAACCATAACTGAAGACTATTAGAGATTAGTTCATATGAATATGTTCTTCTACAAATCCTGTTACTTCCCATTAGAACTGCAGGTTAGACGTCACGGCTTCACGTGATGAGCTGAGGAAGCGTAACAATTTTTGCAATGTAATCCTTAACTTTTCTAATGCTTATTATTTCAGTTACAGAAACAGAATTTTGGATAGTTGAATTTTTTTTTATCTGTTTTCATACAATACTTTACTAACAGGTCAGTTGGTGATGTATAAAGGCACGCAAATGTTTAAACAAAACCACCAAAACATTTTCTAAAATCTCAAAAATTTTGTTTCAAACCCAAATGTGAAGGATTTCTTATTAAAATGTGGAAAATGTCGCAAATAACATACTGTAAAAAAAAAAAACAAATGCTGTAAAAAATGTGTAATATATAATAATAATAATTATAATAATAATTATAATAATAATAATAATAATAGACACAGTCTATTTCTATTTATTTATTTAGAAATATATATTTATTTAAACATTATTTATCGAATTAAAAATAAAAAATATTTATTTATTTAAAAATGTTGTTTCATACCCAGATTTCAAAGATTTCATATTAAAATGTGGGAAAGATTGCAAATAACACAGAATAAGCAGTCAGTTATAGTTATAAAAAAATAAAATGCTATAAAATTGTGTAATATATCATAATAATAATAATAATAATAGATTTATTTATTTATTTTAGGGGTAAAACTTCTGTAATATTTCTGCTGCATTAAGTAAGGAATAAAACATTTCGGCTGTCGTTAAAACCCCAATCAGACAATAATTCCAATTTTTATTTTATTTAATTAAAGAATATTTTTATTCATTTATATCTACACTACTGTTATGTAATTCCTTTTAAAAACAAAACAAAACAGCACACTGCGCATCTGTAAACAGTCATCTCTTACAACCTGCTATTATTCTTAAAAGCCTTTCCACTGCATAATATTTACATTAAACATGGCCCAATTCCTGACCTGACTGTTTATTTATTTTTTATTATTTGTTTGTATCCTTTAATATGCAGATGTGCCACACCTGTATCTCAGGTTATGTTCGGATCACGACTGAACATTACAGCTGTGAATGATAATGAATGATTTTAAATGTTGTTTTTGTAAACAATGAAAGAATTTTATTTCTTTAGTTCAGTGACACTCAGTGCTGAAGAGGAGAAAAATCCCATGAGCTCAGTCATGTGTGAGAACGTGGCTGTGAGAACGTGACTGTGAGAACACGACTGTGAGAACACGACTGTGAGAACGTGGCTGTGAGAACGTGACTGTGAGAACGTGGCTGTGAGAACGTGACTGTGAGAACGCGACTGTGAGAACGTGGCTGTGAGAACGTGACTGTGAGAACGTGGCTGTGAGAACGTGACTGTGAGAACACGACTGTGAGAACGTGACTGTGAGAACACGACTGTGAGAACGTGACTGTGAGAACGTGACTGTGAGAACGTGACTGTGAGAACGTGACTGTGAGAACACGACTGTGAGAACACGACTGTGAGAACGTGACTGTGAGAACACGACTGTGAGAACGTGGCTGTGAGAACGTGACTGTGAGAACACGACTGTGAGAACACGACTGTGAGAACGTGACTGTGAGAACACGACTGTGAGAACACGACTGTGAGAACGTGACTGTGAGAACACGACTGTGAGAACGCGACTGTGAGAACGTGATTGTGAGAACGCGACTGTGAGAACACGACTGTGAGAACGTGACTGTGAGAACGTGACTGTGAGAACGCGACTGTGAGAACGTGACTGTGAGAACGTGACTGTGAGAACGCGACTGTGAGAACGCGACTGTGAGAACGTGACTGTGAGAACGCGACTGTGAGAACGTGACTGTGAGAACCGACTGTGAGAACGCGACTGTGAGAACGCGACTGTGAGAACCGACTGTGAGAACGCGACTGTGAGAACGCGACTGTGAGAACCGACTGTGAGAACCGACTGTGAGAACGCGACTGTGAGAACGCGACTGTGAGAACGCGACTGTGAGAACCGACTGTGAGAACATGACTGTGAGAACGCGACTGTGAGAACGCGTCTGTGAGAACGCGACTGTGAGAACCGACTGTGAGAACGCGACTGTGAGAACGCGACTGTGAGAACGCGACTGTGAGAACGTGACTGTGAGAACGTGACTGTGAGAACCGACTGTGAGAACGTGACTGTGAGAACGTGACTGTGAGAACGTGACTGTGAGAACGCGACTGTGAGAACGTGACTGTGAGAACGCGACTGTGAGAACACGACTGTGAGAACGTGACTGTGAGAACATGACTGTGAGAACGTGACTGTGAGAACACGACTGTGAGAACGTGACTGTGAGAACGTGACTGTGAGAACCGACTGTGAGAACGTGACTGTGAGAACGTGACTGTGAGAACGTGACTGTGAGAACGCGACTGTGAGAACGCGACTGTGAGAACACGACTGTGAGAACGTGACTGTGAGAACCGACTGTGAGAACATGACTGTGAGAACGCGACTGTGAGAACGCGACTGTGAGAACACGACTGTGAGAACGCGACTGTGAGAACACGACTGTGAGAACGTGACTGTGAGAACACGACTGTGAGAACGTGACTGTGAGAACGTGACTGTGAGAACACGACTGTGAGAACGCGACTGTGAGAACCGACTGTGAGAACATGACTGTGAGAACGCGACTGTGAGAACGCGACTGTGAGAACGCGACTGTGAGAACGTGACTGTGAGAACACGACTGTGAGAACGTGACTGTGAGAACGTGACTGTGAGAACACGACTGTGAGAACACGACTGTGAGAACGTGACTGTGAGAACACGACTGTGAGAACGCGACTGTGAGAACGCGGCTGTGAGAACGCGGCTGTGAGAACGCGACTGTGAGAACGCGACTGTGAGAACGTGATTGTGAGAACGCGACTGTGAGAACGTGACTGTGAGAACGCGACTGTGAGAACACGACTGTGAGAACACGACTGTGAGAACGCGACTGTGAGAACCGACTGTGAGAACATGACTGTGAGAACGCGACTGTGAGAACATGACTGTGAGAACCGACTGTGAGAACGCGACTGTGAGAACGCGACTGTGAGAACGTGATTGTGAGAACGCGACTGTGAGAACGCGACTGTGAGAACGCGACTGTGAGAACGCGACTGTGAGAACGCGACTGTGAGAACCGACTGTGAGAACGTGACTGTGAGAACGCGACTGTGAGAACGCGACTGTGAGAACCGACTGTGAGAACGTGACTGTGAGAACGTGGCTGTGAGAACGCGACTGTGAGAACACGACTGTGAGAACGTGACTGTGAGAACACGACTGTGAGAACGTGACTGTGAGAACACGACTGTGAGAACGTGACTGTGAGAACGTGACTGTGAGAACGTGACTGTGAGAACGCGACTGTGAGAACGTGACTGTGAGAACGTGACTGTGAGAACGTGACTGTGAGAACCGACTGTGAGAACATGACTGTGAGAACGCGGCTGTGAGAACGCGACTGTGAGAACGCGACTGTGAGAACCGACTGTGAGAACGCGACTGTGAGAACGCGACTGTGAGAACGTGACTGTGAGAACGCGACTGTGAGAACGCGACTGTGAGAACCGACTGTGAGAACATGACTGTGAGAACATGACTGTGAGAACCGACTGTGAGAACGCGACTGTGAGAACACGACTGTGAGAACGTGGCTGTGAGAACGTGGCTGTGAGAACACGACTGTGAGAACACGACTGTGAGAACACGACTGTGAGAACGTGACTGTGAGAACGTGGCTGTGAGAACACGACTGTGAGAACGCGACTGTGAGAACGCGGCTGTGAGAACGCGGCTGTGAGAACGCGACTGTGAGAACGCGACTGTGAGAACGTGATTGTGAGAACGCGACTGTGAGAACGTGACTGTGAGAACGCGACTGTGAGAACGTGACTGTGAGAACGTGACTGTGAGAACGCGACTGTGAGAACGCGACTGTGAACGCGACTGTGAGAACCGACTGTGAGAACATGACTGTGAGAACGCGACTGTGAGAACGTGACTGTGAGAACCGACTGTGAGAACGCGACTGTGAGAACGCGACTGTGAGAACCGACTGTGAGAACGCGGCTGTGAGAACGCGACTGTGAGAACGCGACTGTGAGAACGCGACTGTGAGAACCGACTGTGAGAACATGACTGTGAGAACGCGACTGTGAGAACGCGACTGTGAGAACCGACTGTGAGAACGTGACTGTGAGAACGCGACTGTGAGAACGCGACTGTGAGAACCGACTGTGAGAACGTGACTGTGAGAACGTGACTGTGAGAACCGACTGTGAGAACATGACTGTGAGAACGCGGCTGTGAGAACGCGACTGTGAGAACGCGACTGTGAGAACCGACTGTGAGAACCGACTGTGAGAACGCGACTGTGAGAACGCGACTGTGAGAACGCGACTGTGAGAACATGACTGTGAGAACGCGACTGTGAGAACGCGACTGTGAGAACGCGACTGTGAGAACCGACTGTGAGAACATGACTGTGAGAACATGACTGTGAGAACCGACTGTGAGAACGCGACTGTGAGAACGTGACTGTGAGAACATGACTGTGAGAACATGACTGTGAGAACCGACTGTGAGAACGCGACTGTGAGAACGTGACTGTGAGAACGCGACTGTGAGAACGTGACTGTGAGAACCGACTGTGAGAACGTGACTGTGAGAACGTGACTGTGAGAACGTGACTGTGAGAACCGACTGTGAGAACGTGACTGTGAGAACGTGACTGTGAGAACGTGACTGTGAGAACGTGACTGTGAGAACGCGACTGTGAGAACACGACTGTGAGAACGTGACTGTGAGAACGTGACTGTGAGAACCGACTGTGAGAACGTGACTGTGAGAACGTGACTGTGAGAACGTGACTGTGAGAACCGACTGTGAGAACGTGACTGTGAGAACGTGACTGTGAGAACACGACTGTGAGAACACGACTGTGAGAACCGACTGTGAGAACGCGACTGTGAGAACGTGACTGTGAGAACGCGACTGTGAGAACGTGACTGTGAGAACGTGACTGTGAGAACGTGACTGTGAGAACACGACTGTGAGAACCGACTGTGAGAACCGACTGTGAGAACGTGACTGTGAGAACCGACTGTGAGAACGTGACTGTGAGAACGTGACTGTGAGAACGTGACTGTGAGAACGTGACTGTGAGAACCGACTGTGAGAACGTGACTGTGAGAACGTGACTGTGAGAACCGACTGTGAGAACGTGACTGTGAGAACGTGACTGTGAGAACACGACTGTGAGAACACGACTGTGAGAACCGACTGTGAGAACGTGACTGTGAGAACCGACTGTGAGAACGTGACTGTGAGAACGTGACTGTGAGAACGTGACTGTGAGAACCGACTGTGAGAACGCGACTGTGAGAACGCGACTGTGAGAACGCGACTGTGAGAACGCGACTGTGAGAACCGACTGTGAGAACGTGACTGTGAGAACCGACTGTGAGAACGTGACTGTGAGAACGTGACTGTGAGAACGTGACTGTGAGAACCGACTGTGAGAACGCGACTGTGAGAACATGACTGTGTTCAGCAGCTGTTCCTATTACACACAGCAGGTGCTGCTGCTCACTAACCCTGTTAAACAGTCGAGAACGGACATCCATGCTGCTCTTCTTCTTCTTCTTCTTCTATTCACAAGACACATCAGCTCATCAGATTAGAATCGGACGCTCTAGTAGAGGTCAGCTCTTAAGGTTTTTGGAAAGCTCTTATTGTTCCGCCGTGTTTCACTCGGAAGTTTGGTAGCGTATCTTTGAGTGAATTGAGCAACTCTTCAAACTCTTGGTCCACGCTGATGTCCTGAGGAACAGAATTACAAAAGCATAATGTCATAACACACTGCTACGAAAGACTGGACTAGATTAGAACCCACAACACTGAGATTAACACATCTGGACTCAAGCCATAATAGTCCCACTGTTCTGCCAACCATCCATATTCATATAGATTTTTATATTTTCTTTATATTTTTCTTTTTGCTTTTCCAGCAGTTCAATTTCTATTTTTAATACAACTATTTCTTTTGTAATATATATATAAATGCATATTTTTTTCTTTGCATGTCTAGGCATTTCTATTTCTATTTTTAATGCAACTATTTATATACACTACCAGTCAAAAGTTTGGACACACCTTCTAATTCCATGGTCTTTCCTGATGTTTATTTCTTTCTACATTGTAAAACAATGCTGAAGGCGGCTGAAATCCACAATAATGTCGTTTGAACAGTTGATATTGAGATATGTCTGCTACTGATGCTCTGTAAAGCCTTCATAACGCCTCTAATCTGAGGTGCTGTTAATTGGTGATTTCTGAGGCTGGTCACTCTAAATGAACTTCTCCTCTGCAGCAGAGGTCAGTTTTGGTCTTGCTTTACTGGGATGGACTTCATGTGAGCCAGTTTCATCATGGTGCTTGATGGGTTTTGTAAACGCACTTGACAATACTGTTCTTGCAAGAACTATTCCAGAACACCTGACCTTCGTGTCTTAAAATAACAACTGACTGTTTTTTGTTGTCATTACATATGGATTACTGAAGTCCATGTGTGTTATTTCATTGTTCTGAAATCTCCAGTATTGTTCTAGAATGTAGAAAATAAATCCCTAAACAAAAAACATCGAATTAAAAGGTGTGTCCAAACTTTTGACTGGTAGTGTATTTCTCTCTTTGCTTCTCCACGCAGTTAAATTTCTATTTTTAATATGACTATTTCTATTGTATATATATATATTTTTTTTTTCTTTGCATGTCCAGGCAGTTCTATTTCTTTTTTTCATACAACTATTTTTATTTTATTTTTTTTCATATATATTTTTTCTTTATATTTTTCTCTTTTCTTGTCCAGGCAGTTCTATTACTGTTTTTAATACAACTATTTTTATTGTATTTTCATTCATGTACATTTTTATATTTTCTTCATATTGTTTTTTTTTTTTTTTGCTTGCTATTTTTAATACAACTATTTTTGTTGCATTTTTATTTATCTTTTTATTATCTTCTCATTTCACTATGTCCTGTATACGTCCGTATATGATTGTGTATGTGACAAATAAAATATTTTGCAATTTGTTTTATATATATTTTTTTAATATTATTAAAAAATAAAAAATATTATATTTTATAACATAATATTTTTTTAGCATATAAATCATTTTGAAATAATTAAAATTTTTCTAAATTGTTTTTAGAATTTCAATTGCTGTGTCTACAGTGTGTCTATATGGGGAATAAAAATTCTTGTTCTTGTTCTTGCTCATGTTAACTACACTCTCGCTTCTGAGATATTACGTCATTACAGAAGATAAAGTTGTGATTTGCCTTTTTTTTTGCGATAAAGTTTCTATATCTCTTCTGTTTTAGAAAAATTATTTAACATTTCTGAACAGTTTGAATTGAGACATCCAACGGCTCTGTGGATCAAATGAAGAAATACAAAGGAGATCCGAACAAAACGGAAAATCTTGTGTACAATTTTGTCTAATTTTTCAAGAGCCAATCAGATTGCAATATGCAAATACAGACCACATAATAGAGTATTAGAAGAAGAAACCCAAAGGGGATCTGAAATGAACATAAACTCAGTGATTTTGTTTTATTTCATCACAAGATGAAAGAGCCAATCAGATTGCAATATGCAAATGCAGCCCACATGATAGCGGCTTAGCAGAAGAAAACAATTTGGATGGTTTAGATTTCGCATATTGATAGAATTTGGATTTCTAGATGAAAGAAATTAAAGCAATTTATTATTCATTAGAGAATGTTTGTAACTGTGTAAATGATTAAAGGGAAGGTTACATACAGAGAAGTCCAGATACTCCATTGAAGATGAAGGGTTTCCTTGAACCGCTTTGAGCACCGCAAGACATCCGGCAGAGCGGACAGGATTCCGTGCCATCTGCAACACCGAGAGAATCATCTGAACGTTATTATATTAAGAAAACTTGATGGATTTAATTTCAGTGATATGCCACGTGTCCCGTTTAGTCATGTCTAGTCTAGACAAAGTGCTATCTTTCAGACTTACTCTAAGAATCCTCAGGTTGTTGTTTGCTTTGAGACCCACGGCTATGTGGACCGCTCCTTCAGGAGGGATGCGGTTGATGCTGTGAAAATAAAAAGAGAGGAATTTTAAATATATTATTGTATTTATAATGAGTGAGATTCTGTACCAAACAAAGCAAACGTGCCTTTTCACTACAGTTTTGGAAAAAGGGCTGATTCTGTCACTGCAAGAATCCATCAAATCACATCCAGACCCACTTTCTGAGCCGCTCCCCAGGCTAAACTACATGACCTTTGTTTTAAGACATGACTGATGAGTATCAGAAGTCAAATCAAGCTTGCTCTGGTTTCTCTGGCTATCTATAATAGATACCGGCCGATCGGTTCATGAGAAATGGTGCAGAGATTTTCCGGGTGGTTTGATGAAAGGGATACAAGTTTAATTAATACTTCTATAGTAAGTTTTTACCATCAACTCTCTGTGATTATTTCTAAAATAAAAAAGTACTTAAAATTTAAAGTAAAAATGTACTAACGACGTATCAAAATCTTTATCTATCATTAAGTTTACTGGTGATAAATTATTTCTATAAATAACTCTTTTATCATTAAATCTAAGAAATCCAAATAAATGTATTATTTTATCTTAAAAAACTGATATTTCATTGATTTTATTATTTTTTTTATTTTTATTTTATTATTATTTTCAGTTTTTTTGTGACAATGCCTGGATTTTCCTCATAAATTTTTTTTTAATAAGCATAAAACTAGCAATTTCACAAAAGCCATTTTTCTATGAATTATAATTTACTTTTAATCAGTAATGTGTGTAAAAGTGTGTGAAGGTATCTCACGAAATAATATGTCATGTTTTACAAGGACTTATTTCTGTCAATCGCTGCATTTTTGGTTCATAAATGAGTAACACTGTTGAAGTTTTAGCATAGAACTAGCCACTTCCCAAATGCCATTTGTATATAAATTATAATTTACTCTCAATTAATAATTTCTTTAGAATGTGTTTACTCATCTCAAGAAACTATATTACATTTTTATTACAAGGATTTTTGCTCACAATGGCTGCATTTTTCTCATAAATAAATTTTTCTCATAATAGGGTTGGATTCTTTTAAAGCATAGAATTAGCAATTTCACAAAATCTTTTTTTTCTTAATTAGTATTTACTGCGATGTATTATTTGTGTTGTGTGTCAACAGAACTATAGCATTACAAAAGAATAAAAAAAAATTTAACTTTTCACAGGAATTTTCCTTCTTCCTGTGATCTTCAGGAAATCTGGACAATGAACATGTGACCTTTCATGGGGGTGAACATGTACAGGTAACAAAATATGAATATTCTGAATATTAAGGTGGAAATTAATGTGAATATTAACAGAATTTTTTTAATGAGTATATTTCAAGGTGAAGTGAAGTTAAAAAATTATCCTGGGTCTAAGTTTAAGGTTTTATTAGTGTTGAAATTTTTTTTATTGTTGTGAATTTTAGCAGTTTGTGCTAAATTGTGAAAACTCAATTAGTCTCTTTGGCTCCTTTGATGATATTTTTTTAGCCGTATTTGTTGGTTAGAGACTAACAACATGGCAATGATTGCAAACATGGCAACCTGACCTGCTAGCTTAACATTAAAACACATATACCATAGCACTGTTGAATTCTTGATTCTGATTGGTCAGAAGGTTTTCTTATTAAAACTGGACCATCAGTGAGACACAAACGCCCCCCATTCATGGTATCACCCATCTGATCATGAGGAGATACAGTAGCTGTGACGATCGAACAGATACAGCAAAATGATCAAAAATAAACCTGATATTGAGTTCCTCCAGCGTGTTGTTGTCTTTCAGCCCTTCCCCGAGAGCCGTCGCTCCCTCTCTGGCCAGTCCGTTGTAAGATAAGTCCACAGTTTGTAAGAATATGTTAGCCTTTCAACAGTGAGAAAGTCATTGTGAGTGGATTAGACTGATTACTGATCAGGGAGTGTAAATGAGTCAGAACGCTAATCAGGAACTGCTGAGACTTTACTTTAGACAGGAGAGAAAGAGAGAGAGAGAGAGAGAGAGAGAGAGAGAGAGAGAGAGAGAAGAGAGATTGACAGAGAGATAGAGAGAGCAAGAGAGAAAGAGAGAGACAAGAGAGAGAGAGAGACAAGAGAGACTGACAGACAGATAGAGAGAGCAAGAGAGAAAGCAAGAGAGAGAAAGCAAGATAGAGAGACAAGAGAGACTGACAGACAGAGAGAAAGAGAGAGACTGACAGAGAGAGAGAGAGAGAGAGAGAGAGAGAGAGAGAGAAAGAGAGAGACTGACAGACAGAGAGAGAGACTGACAGACAGAGAGATATAGAGAGCAAGAGAGAGAGAGAGAGACAGACAGACAGACAGACAGACAGACAAAGAGAGACTGACAGAGAGAGACAAGAGAGACTGACAGACAGACAGAGAGATAGAGAGAGAGAGAGAGAGAGAGAGAGAGAGAGACAGACAGACAAAGAGAGACTGACAGAGAGAGACAAGAGAGACTGACAGACAGACAGAGAGATAGAGAGAGCAAGAGAGAGAGAGAGAGAGAGAGAGAGAGAGAGAGAGAGACAGAGAGAGAGAGAGAGACAAAGAGAGACTGACAGACAGACAGAGAGATAGAGAGAGCAAGAGAGAGAGAGACAGAGAGAGAGAGAGAGACAAAGAGAGACTGACAGACAGAGAGAGACATAGCAAAGCAAAGGTGTCAACGTTACACTATATGGCCAAAAGTTTGTGAACACCTAGCCATCACGTCCATATTTGTTTGTTAAACATCACATTATTTGCTGATATAATCAGCTCCTCTCTTCTGGGAAGGCTTCCCACTAGATATTGGAGATTGCGTGGCTGTGGGGATTAGTGATCATTCAGCTACAAGAGCATTAGTGAGATCAGACACTGATGATGGTGATGAGGAGATCTGGGGTTCAGTCGATGTTCCAGTTCATACCAAAGGTGTTCCGTGGGGTTGAGTCAGAGTCAGTGTCAGGGCTCTGTGCTGGACACTAAAGTTCTTCCACTCCATCCTTAACCTCCACACCATGTCTTCATGGAGCTCTGTGCTTTGTGCTCAGCTGCATTGTCACCCTGGGTCATGTGTTTGAGCCTCTTAGTTTCAGTGAAGTGAAAGTGTCTAGCGTGAGAATAAAAAGACATTCTAGACAAATATGTGGAATCACATATGAGTGTAATGGTCAAGTGTCCACAAACTTCAATAAAATTAAATAAAATATTTTAAGACACACTGTTGTAAGAAACTCCACAGTGTCAGGGCAGAATATTTGCTCTGACTATCAAACAAACGTTTTTCAGCTTCTGTGAAGAGCATTTCAGGACTAAAGTGTTTTAAAGTTTAATGATAGATGTTGGGTTGATAAATATCCTGTGAAGCGTTAGCATGTTTACCGCGAGGCCTTTAGCTAAAGCGACGGCGCCTTTTCCACGAATGCAGTTCCAGGCCAGACTGAGCGACTTCATTCCCGTGTTCTCGGCTATAGCGGGACCCAGAATTTCCCCTACAGGACAGCAAGAGAGAGAAAATGAGATAGGATCGTGATTAACTAACCCTTCCCAGGTAACATCACCTGAGGTTTGTTATATTTACCTCAGCGAGTTCCATCAACATCTTCCTGAATCATATACAGGGACATAAAGACCAACTAATCAGAAGCTAGCGAAACGTCCTTCTGATGTTTTCAACCAAGTGAAGTTTAAGCATTTTAATGTTTTTTAACATTTTAGTGAAAAAACTGCATTTAAAAGTTCCAGTAAAAGACATCAAAACAATATAAAAAAAAAGAAAATCTCCTACATAATTATTTAATTTTGTATTTTAATTTAGTGTATAATAAATAAAATATAAATAAATAAATACAGCCATCTTTTTTTATGGCTATCCTTTTTTTAACCACCTTTATTCATAGCCTCCAGCTGTTTTTAAAGCAGCTGAACTGACTCCTTCTTTTCCTAAAAAAAACCTTACACCTTAGATTAGAAAGTTACTAAAAACATTTTACATCATTTAAAATATATTTTTTTGGAAATGTGTTTATTTCTATTATTTATTTGGATCATATATTCATTGTTGAAAAGATCTTTGTTACATTTATTTATTATAGGAATGTTTTAAGGAGAGTATTTATTTATTTATTTATTTATTTATTTAATTGTTTGATTGTATTCAAAGTTGAACTGTCAAAGCAAGTTTTAAAGCAGATTATTTATTTATTTGTTTGTTTGTGTTTAAAGTTGAAGTGTTCAAGCATGTTTTAAGCAGATTATTTATTTATTTATTTGTCTGTTTGTATTTAAGGTTAAACTGTCAAAGCATTTTTTAACTTATATATTTATTTATTTATTTGTCTGTTTGTATTTAAGGTTAAACTGTCAAAGCATGTTTTAAACAGATTATTTATTTATTTGTTTGTTTGTTTGTTTGTTTGTTTATTTGTATTTAAAGTTGAAGGGTCAAAGCATGTTTTAACTTATTTATTTATTTGTTTGTTTGTTTGTTTGTTTGTTTGTATTTAAGGTTGAACTGTCAAAGCATGTTTTAAGCAGATTATTTATTTATTTGTTTGTTTGTTTGTTTGTATTTAAAGTTGAAGGGTCAAAGTATGTTTTAACTTATTTATTTATTTATTTATTTATTTATTTATTTATTTATTTATTTATTTATTTATTTAATTTATTTATTTATTTGTCTGTTTGTTTGTATTTAAGGTTGAAGTGTCAAAGCAGTTTTAAGCAGATTATTTATTTATTTATTTATTTATTTGTTTGTTTGTTTGTTTGTTTGTCTGTCTGTTTGTATTTAAAGCTCAAATTTTGTTTTAAGCAGATTATTTATTTGTTTTTTTGTTTGTTTGTTTGTTTGTATGTATGTATGTATGTTCATTTGTATTTAAAGTTGAAGTATCAAAGCAGGGTTTAAGCAGATATCAAGTTTTCAAGATGTCATAGTTTTTGCTGCAATACAATCCTCCATGTCAGGTACCCATTTTTTAAAAACAAAATTCCCGTAATAATATTAAATCACATATACATTTATTATATAGTATATAAAGTAGTCCTGATGGATATAGTGCCAAAGCCTAGATCCCAGGAACACTGAACATGAGGTGGGAATACACTCTGGGTGGAGCGTCAGTCTATTTACACACTGATTCCTCACTTATTCACACTTTGGACAGGTTAGCGTAGCCAGTATCATGTTTTTGGGGATTTACTCGGAGGGAGGAAACCAGAGAACCCAGATACACAGCTAGAAACTCCACAGAGACTGTGATCCAGGCTCGGGCTCGAACCTGAGGCTGTTATATGCCACTGTTTACATCGGTTATAGGAAATGTAATTCACCTCACAGCCAGAAGAGGGCTCTACAACTTACATCTCTTAAAAGAAAGAGAAATGAAAGTAGAAAAAAGAGAGATCTGCTTTATGATATTGCTTTATATTTGTCACAGTGGTAGGAAGCTAAACATAAGCTTCAGTATATTTGTATGATAGATTTAGAAAGATACAGATATGGCCATATGTATGATGAAGAGAGAGGATGCCAGTTGGATGTGTTAGAACTGTATGATTCATCCCCCTCTCTCTCTCTCTCTCTCTCTCTCTCTCTCTTGTGGAATATTTTTGAATTATCCGGATCACAAGACACTCTTGTCATTCAGTATCTGGTAGCCAGAAGGCTTCCGTCCACAATCCTCCCACCTGACACACTTCCATGGCTAGTTTTTAATCATTTAATCTGTTTTAATCACGGCTTGTATCGTCCCATAATGTTGGACACTTTGTCAGTGAAAGAAAACACAAGTGTTCCTCAATCCTCTGAAACTGACAAGAAGAAATAAACATCAGTTCACGAGCAAAATCTGTTTCTGGATTCATTTACCAGGTGGAAATATTTACAGGACAGAAAGACCTGCCTTTTGAGGAAAGGGAACAGACTGCAAGTCTCTGTCTCGCTGTCTCTTTGTCTGTCTGTCTGTCTCTCTCTCTCTCTCTCTCTCTCTCTCTCTGTTGGTCAGTCTCTCTTTGTCTCTCTCTCTCTCTCTCTCTCTCTCTCTCTCTCTGGGGGATTTACCTTCCCTCTGCCTTGTGCTGTGTGTAAAGGCTATGAGGATGTGTGTGGCTCGTCTCAGTTAAACCAGCATCGCTGAATCCAAACTAAATGTCATTGTAGTCTTGTCAAAAATGTCTGTTTTCACATGATTTATCTTCACATCCTGAGACTGAACAGCCGCGGGCCAGTCATCTGCCGACAGACAGACAGACAGACTGACAGACTGACACTTTATAAGCAGTTCAATGGCATGATTTCTTAGAAATAATTTTCCGTTGTTAATAAAACAAAACGGATTTCCGTGTTTTTAGAGGTACATAATCCCTATCAGTAATGGTTTTATTACACACACACACACACACACACACACACAGTCCAAATGAGAGTTTAAATGACAGACGATGCAGCACTTGTACATAACTTGTTATGTGTACGTTCTTGTACAGAACTTGTCTCACTACTATACTCATTTAGATGATTTATGGTTCAAGGCAACAGTGAAGGTGCGTTCAATAATCTAGAATGTACAAATTCCATCTTCAAGCGAAGGAACTGAATTGTCACTCATTTACCTTCAGCAGTTTATCTTCAAAGTCTGGATGTCTGGTATCATGGATGTCCGGGTAAGAAGAAACCTTTCGAATGTAGTTTACTGTTACCAAAAGAAGTTTTGTTTGTTTGTTTGTTGTTAATTTGCATTAAAGGAAGCTCTTGAAACACTCTGAACACGGACCAAATCCCAAACCTTTAACATTTAAAAACAAATTCTCCAAAAATAAACCTCATCGTATTTACTTTTCACGACGCTGGTGAATTCTCTAATCTGATTGGTCAGAAAGGGTGACGCTTTGTTTTCTATATGAATGCACGTGATCAAATGCGATATCGTTTCCATAGTAACATGGGCTCAGACAAGGACTTGGAAAGCAGATGCTCCGTTTAGATGCCCAGAAATGATGTTTTGGTCGATAGGTTTTCTATGAGGAAGCGTTTATATAACAGTTGTGAGGGAAATATTGAGAGTCAGGGATTTTTTAAATTGTTTTAAGTTCATGAAAGAGGAGAAAAAACCGATGACATGATTCGTTATACACTATAACTATATATGCTAGCTGCTGTAATGTGTCACAAAGTGGAGGTGAAGGTAGAACCAGTGTGAGAACCTGGGATCAAACACATGACCAGAACACCAGGGCTAGGATACAGGAAAACATTAAGATGAAAACACTAGTGAATCACACTGCAAACCACAAACACGGATAAACTACAGAGGGGAAAACATACAGTGACTAATCAGAGCAAAATATAAAAATAATCCTGTTTTGTTGTGTCCATGTTGAGCATTGAGTGTTTTTGTCATGGCTCACTTCACAATGGTGCTTAATATGAAGCTCATAGGGAGATGAAAGTTTCAGAGCTTTAAGACTTTGTAGTGTTTCGTAAGGATTTCTGGCCTCCTAGAGACAATATATTCATAGAAAAGTTTTAAAAATACAAAAACCCCACACAATTGTTTTCAATAAAATCTTGTTTCAAAGTAAATGTTGATATCAAACCCGTTTCTGCTCTCTGAGAAGTGCTTTTCCATCTAAAAAACATGTAAAATTTGAAAGCCTTATCTTCAACCACTGAAAACATCACAGACAGACTCCTGACTCATTTTATATCAGAACCACAGCCAGAAAATCATAAAACAAATTTTTATACTGATTGAAAATGTCCCATAAGTCGATTTCCAGATTTCTGATTTTAACAGAATCTTTAAAAAGGGTTCATTTTATTTATTTATTTATTTTTAATTTATTTTAATTTATTTTATTTTATTTTATTTTATTTATTTATTTATTTATTTATTTATTTATTTATTTATTTATTTATTTACATTTCTATTTATTTATTTATTTATTTATTTATTAACAAACTATTGCAATGGAAAATTCTGTGGTATCAGAAGAATGCTTGAATTTGTGACATGCTGTGATAGGAAAGTAATTGGACTACTGTTTGGAAGGTTGTTAGTTTGAATCCCAGGTCCACCAAGCTGCCACTGCTGGGCCCCTGAGCAAGGCCCCTAACCCTCAAATGCTCAGTTGAGCTAAAAATGTAAGTCTCTACATCACTCCATCACCCTTTTGTTGATTATTTTCCCAAAGTAGCATGCCCCAGAGTTTTCTTCCTTACTTTAAACATAGTAACCTTCTTAAATGTGATTAGTAATCATTTAAAGTTGAGGTAAGTAAGTAACTCCAGCCAAAGCAGAGATTTGGAATTGGCTGCAATTCATCTCTCAGTTTCAAACAACTTTCAAAACCACTCTAACAGTACAACTGACCAGGCCTGTGAAATTCCGTCTTCAAGTGAAGGTGCGTTCAGTAATCTAGATTGTTGAACGCACCTTCGATTGACAACGGAACATGTAACACAGGTTTGGTTTTGGAAACCCAACTGACTGAACTGTCACTCATTGACCTTCATATGTAATATAAATGTAATCAGCTTCACAGTGGTAAGAGTATCTCTCTACTTTGTGTCAGGCTCCATCACTCCAGCATCCTTTTGTTGATTATTTTCCCACAGCAGCATGCCCCTGAGAGTTTTCTTCCTTACTTTAAACCTAGTAACCTTGTTAAACGTGATTAGCAATCATTTAAAGTTGAGATAAGTAGAATTTCGGGCTTGATTTCCTTCCCTGAATTATCTCCAACTTCAACCAGAGCAGAGCTTTGGGATTGGCTGCGATTCATCCCTAGGTTTCAGAGAACTTTCAAAACCACTACATCTCCTGGAATAACAGCACGACTGACCGGGCCTGTGAATGACACCACCATCGGCCTCTCATGGTAAGCTTTCATCTCTCTTCCCTCAGGCTGTACCTGCTGCTTCTCCCAGACGGTTGTGGCTCAAATCCAGATGCTGCAGGTGCTGGTTTTTGTTCAGCACCAGAGCCAGGTGTTTAGCCGCTCGCTCGTCCAGATGGTTCCCAGAAAGGTTAAGGGAGATGAGGGAGGTGTTCTCGAGCAGCATGCTGGCCAGAGCTTTTATCCCATACTCGCCGAGCCTGTTCTCTGAAAGATCTATTTCTGCAAAGAAGGTCAGAAACAAACGCTTTTATTCAAGTTGGACACAGTTTCGAATCTTTCTGTCTGATGCTTTCTAAAAGAAATGGCGGAGCATCGGTTCAATGAACAAGGTGTTTTTGCGACAAAGGAACACCTGAAGTTATATAAAGACGAAGTAATCAAGAACTAAACTCAATACAGATGCACACATTAGGTAACAGACCAGTGACTGGACAAAGGGCGGAGTCAGGACCAAGACATAGATACATAATGATTCTAAAAACATAAATAAATATTACACATGATATATATATATATTGTGGAAAAAATCTATTACGTGAGCTAAGCTGAAAAATCTGTAGAGGATTATGTATATTTGAAAAAATTCTATAAAGATTTGGGAATCTAAAAATTCAGGTGAGACAGATTTCTATTACTCAATTCAATTCAATTCAATTTATTTAAATGGCATTTTTAACGATGGACGTTGTCTTAAAGCAGCTTTACAGAAGTATAGAAATAAATTTAAAAAATGATATTAATTTATCCCTAACATTAACTAACATGCCCTTATGAGCAAGCCTGAGGAGAAAAACTCCCTGAGATGATATGATGAAGAAACCTTGAGAGGAACCAGGCTCAGAAGGCAACCTCATCCTCATTTGGGTGACACTGGACAATAATGTCCTTTCTGCTACAGCAACCAAGAGCTCTTGAGGGACTAGTAGGTCAGTGTAGTTTTAATAGAGTTAATTATTGACTTTCCACTCATTCTGTCCTGCCGAAAGCTACCTGATGCAATGGCAGTTCAGAGAAGACGTTCTGGTCTCCTAGTGGTTCTGCAATACCCTTGGTCACAGGCTGTCCATGCAGATCTATCCACAGCAGCAGTGAGCAAAACTTCCAGCGCCAAACAAAATTTAGGTAAACTCCATATCTAGTTCATTAAGCATAAGCATAATAAACTTTAGAAAGTTGAAGCTTCTACACATGTAGTGCTGCTTAATGTAAAAAAGTTCCTTCTCTTCAGACTGAAAATCCTTATTAAGTCCAATCTTGACCTTTATCATCACATCTCCTGACCAACTGAGCAGCTAATAAGTAGCAGCTGGACAAATGAAGGTCATTTTCATTTAGCTGCTAAAGATATATCTTGACTTTTAACAAATTTGAACAAAGTCAGTAAAGTGTGTGTGTGTGTGTGTGTAGACAGGGTTTGAGGTGTGATTTGTGTGGACAAAAGTAGACGAGGTCAAAGACAGAAAAAGCACCTGTGATGTAAAGGTTCTCCTTCAGCATGTCAGCTATGGCGGCTCCACCTTCTCCCTCCATTCCATTATCTCGCAGATTCAGCTTCAGAATGGAGGTGTTGGTTACCAAGGGAACAGCCAGGGCTTTGCTACCCTATGGAGAGCACTTTATTATTTATTCTCTGCTTCAGTCGTATGAATTGTGGGGAGTCGTAATTCATATTTTATCTGCTTTATCTTTAGCTGCCGTTACTATACGCTTATCTAGAATTTTCGGGGGTCACCTGAGGGCCGAGTCCGTGGTGCATCATGGACAGTTCTGGACTGTGCACGTTCCTGAGGAAGTAGGACACCGGAACCACGTCGAACATCTTACACACCTCTAGGTAACGAGCCTTGCCCGTGGGGTCGTAGCTCGCTGGCTGATCTGCAAAGTATGCATGATTGTTCTTTATGTCTGAAAGGATCGACACGACTGCATGATGATGATGATGAAGAACAGCATGGCTTTAAGTACGGAATAACACACGACAACACAAAGTAATATAGCTGTTGGTGTGAGATTAGTGGTTAAGGTGTTGTGCAACTGATCAGAAGTTTGAATCCCAGGTCCACCAAGCTGCCACTGCTGGGCCCCTGAGGAAGGCCCTGAACCCTTAATTGCTCAGATGTATGAAATGAGATAAATTGTAAGGCGCTCTGGATAAGATCGCAGAAATATAAATGTGATATGACAACATGAAGCAGAGTGCCGCTACCCACAAGGGAAGTCCATCACACCCCAAGTCCACCCCCAGCTTCCCAATAAAATAATTACACCCTGGTCCTTGTAGGGGTGCCATTACTTTTGTTAAGTACAAATAAATTCTATTTTAGTTGGGGTTTTTTGAGTGAACTATCACGTTTACTGGTTTGTTGCTCTGGTGTCCGGTCTCATTTGATTTCTATGTAATATCAGAATCTGAAAGACCCTCGACTGACCCACGACGAGTCTGACGTTAGGCGCTTTTTTAGAGATCAAAACCGAAGCGCTTCTCGTCGAAACGTCGTTGGCGGATCACATCTGACGGCGCACTGTTGTCCGTCATTAAGACGCCAAATTGTGATAAATGAGGAAAGATTCCCAAGGCGTTCATTAAGCCATGCAGAGGCGCGGTGCATTCATACAGCAGATGGTCATCTCTAATAAGCTTGAATAAACAGCCAGCTCGAGCTAGAGAGAGAGAATCCATGCTACTGAGGGGGTTAAAACAGATTTATGTAGATGTAGGAGACTGCGTAGGTGTCTCTGTATCTTCGGGAACGAGCAGGTGAGAAAACGAGAGAGAGAGAGAGAGAGAGAGAGAGAGATTCTGTCTGAAATCAAAAGTATGACTCATGACTGTTAGGCCGCTTTATTTCCCTGTGGAGCACCAACCACACACTCTCTGGCCCTTAGCTCTCTGACACCATCTATCATAACATAAATCGCCCACGCTCTCACTCTCACTCTTTCACTTTTAATAAGAACTCCTGCTACATAACCTTCAGGCTCCAGCTCCGTGTCATAGTCTTCATCCGCGGTGAAACCTGCTCTGGATCTCTCCTGTCCGTCAACCGCTTCACTGCTCTGACCGCCTTCCTCCTCCTCCTCCTCCACCTCCTCCTCGTCCTTCTCCTCCTCCTTGTCATTTTCATCAGCACCATCCTCATCTTCGTAGCTTGGCTCTCTCACGCCGCTGCCGCTCGCTCGTACGACTGTCTGAGAAACACACACACACATTTCTTTCGCTTGGGTTCGTTTTACTGATTTCGTCTTCGCATTATTTAGTTACGGTCTGCTTCACCTTTTTCACTCTTTTTCACCAAACCCTCTATCTCTTATCTCTCACTCAGACTTCGTGGAACGAAACTTGATGAGATTTTATGCTCTCGTAGCTTCGGGACAGATGATACATCAGATAATATATTTTATAGAGCACTCATTCATTTCGAAGCGAGTACGAGGTTAGAGCCGCGTGTTCCAGGTGTTGAAGGAGGACACCTGGGCCAGGGTTTTTGACGTGACATGGAGCTCAAGGTGGGACGCAAGTGCAGATTTGAACTGTAGTTAAAACATGTGAAAGAAAAACAAGAAGACAGGACAAATTCTATGAACCACAGGAAGGGTGTGAAATGTACAGTAATATAACAATGCTAATCGGGGGAGGTGCAAATGGAGGGATGTGGTAGCTTAGTGGTTAAGGTGTTGAACCACTGATCAGAAGGTTGAATCCCAGCTCCACCAAGCTGCCACTGCTGGGCCCCTGAGCAAGGCCCTTAACCCTCAGTTGCTCAGTTGTATAAAAGAGAGAGAGAGAGAAAATATAAGTTGCTCTGAATAAGGGTGTCTGCCAAATGCCATAAATGTAAGTAAATGGAACATGTGACATTCTGGGGCTGATGGGAAATGTTGTGGGTGTTCAGGGGGCTTGATAACAATAATAAAACACAGACACCATGACGAGCTTTTCATTCATATCCTTTTCTCTTCTCTCTGTAATTACACTGACCCTCCTCAAAAAGACACTGCTCAATATATTTCAGCAAAATAAAAGTCCCTTAGAATATTCCCAGTAAAAATAAAAGTCCATTCATAAATACACAATATTATTAATCTCTTTCATTTAACTCTTACATTAGTTTAATGTTAGGTATACGTTTTTGTGTTGTTGTTGTTTTGTAGCGGACCTTTGACGTTAAACCTTGCGCTATGGACTACGAAAAGTTGAGCTACATCTGTTTTAATGTTCATAATATTTTTTCGTCACTTCACTAATAACACCACAGAACATCCATCCATCTTCTATACCCACTTAATTCCTAATTAGGGTCACGGGGATCTGCTGGAGTCTATCCCAGCACACATTGGGTGAAAGGCAGGGGTACTCCCTGGACAGGTCACCAGTCCATCACAGGGCCACACATATAGACAGACAACCACACACACTCACACTCACTCCTATGGGCAATTTAGAATTACCAATCAACCTAATATACATATTTTTGGACTGTGGGAGGAAACCGCAAACTCCACACAGAAAGTCCCCTGCTCATTCGAACCCAGAACCTTCTTGCTATGAGGCAACAGTGCTAACCACTAAGCCACCATGCTGCCCACCACAGAACGTATTTTAATTAAAAAAAACAATCATAAATGTCTGTGAAATTTCTTTCCTTTCTCAATGTGGTGCCTTCAGCTGAAGCTACACAGTTTTGTTTGTATAGTGATTATAACAATGGATATTTATTAATAACATTGAATACACCTTCAGCTGTCATGGGGTGGGATTTATCAAACACTCAGTCCTCAAAGTTGACGAAACACTTTAACACGGAAATTTGTTAAATCTGAGAGGCCGTTATTATCTAGTTATCGTGAATCCCGTCACGTCTCGCAATACGCATCCTTCAGAGCAGCAGCCAGGATGCGCACACATAATTAAAAGCAACCATAAACCCAGGCTTAGATCTGATTACAGAAATGTCACAACTGCAGAACGAGCCGAAGCTTCGACGTGAATGAAACGCGGCTGGATTTCACAGAAGCTCATGAGCCGTGTGATCACACTGACCAGTGCTCTTCAGATACACTGACCGGTATCTCAGTATCAAAATACAACAAACTAGTCACTAGATATGAGATAGGTCTGGTATTTCTTTTTGTTTTTGTTTTGTGTAGTGCTTTCAAGTGGAGACAATCCGCCGATGCTATAAATTTAGACGGTTTGAAAAAAATTTACATTTTAGATTTAGATCCTTAATGAGTAAACCTCAGAGGTCACACCCGTGAACCTTGGCAAACAAAACGTGAGACACTTCAGTGGTTTCAAAGTCGTCATCTGATTGGTTAGATTCTACAGGATTTCCAGGACACGCGTGCTTGACCTTTTTTTTAACGTTCTCCTGGAAACAAAGTCTTTGTGTTGTTCTAGGTTCCTCAAGGAAGAAGGAATCCATTGTGTTTACAGCTGTGACTATGAGGATAAACACTTTTAACTGGCAAAGCTTTCTTAACTGATCGATCTGTGGTTGCATGCTGGTCTGTTTTTCTTAGGGACTTTACATTTTCACGCCCTAAAACATGACACATCTGTGACTGGTTGCTTTACATGTCAGTCAGACGTCCTCTTGTGTGATCCTTGGACAATGAAAGCTGCTATGAAGTCCAGACCTTCTTCAGTCATTCTGAAGATCACGCTACGTGAGCTTAGAGGCATGCTAAAACCTCAGCAGTCTGGGATTTGACTTGACAAACCTCCTCACTGCTGCTTCAGACAGTACCTTCGATGCTGCACTCACCTGGACGTCCACGCTGCCTCGGCTGTAGACGTTGCGAGGTCGGCTGGGCGGCCTGCTCCTGATCCCTCCTAACATCTCCTCCTCATGACCTTCATCGCCGTCATCCTCACACACAGAGGGCAAGAGCATCTCTCTCGCCACCTTTTTACCCACCATCTTTGAGTCTCTGTGTTTTCACTACATCAAATCATACTGCACATATCAGATCAGATACACTGTAGGTTTTAAAACTTTCATACCTTCAAACAAAAAGATTTGCTTTCCAACCTGGCTTGTATTTCAGGACTGCTGTGTAAATAAATCAGTGCAGTGCTACCATAGTGACACACACACACACACTCTGACTAACTGCACAGCTTCAGCTCTGAACTTTACACCACATGCTCCAATCAGCAGGGGGCCTGAGCACATGGGGCGGGGTTTTGTGTTCAGCTGGGCTTGCTTTGTTGACAGGTTTCCATGGCACTGATCCTCCACTCACGCCTCACTTTCTCGTGTTTGTGACTGAGAACAATTGGTATTTAATTCATGATGTGATTTTTATGGGCCGACTAAACTGCAATGAAACATGACAGGAAGTAATTTTTTAATTATGTATCAAATATACACACCGACCAGGCATATCATTATGACCACCTGCCTAAAATAGTGTTGGTCCTCATTTTGCTGCCATAAAACAGCCCTGACCCGTCCTGCACTGTGTATTCTGACCCCTTTCTAACAGAACCAGCATTAACGTCTTCAGCAGTTTGAGCAACAGTAGCTCGTCTGTTGGATCAGATCACACGGGCCAGCCTTCTCTCCCCACATGCATCATCAATGAGACTTGGACTTCCATGACCCTGTCGCCGGTTCACAGCTGATCCTTCCCTGGACCACTTTTGCTAGATACTGACCACTGCAGCCCGGGAACACCCCACAAGAGCTGCAGTTTTGGAGATGCTCTGATCCAGTGGTCTAGCCATCACAATTTGGTCCATCGTCAAACTCGCTCAAATCCTTACGCTTGTCCATTTTTCCTGCTTCTAACATCAACTTTGAGGACAAAATGTTCACTTGCTATTCACTTCACCTCTCACTGGTTATAATGTTATGGCTGATCGGTGTAAATGAAGAGCTATGCACTTTTTTACTTGTTTCACACCCAAACAAATGCCAAATTATTGACATCAACCCTGAGTAATAATTCAAACTAATTGTCATTCTGAGGATAAGTGATTGTATTTACACCGAGGTTGCCATATTTAGCTAATCAACATCCCACTGCTCTTTCCCAAACAACATTGTGTATTTCCCATAAGTCACTCTGATGTGACATTTTCAAGCACCTGCATTCGGAAAGATCAGTTATATAAGGAACACATGCAGTTACAGGAAAAACAATCCACAACAGTAGTTTCTTTTAACCGCACAGCCTCAAGTGTTACTTCTCTTAATAGCCATTTTTTAAATCCATGGATTTCCTGTAAGCACTTACACAGATCAGTCATAACAGGTGAAGTGAATAACACTGATTATCATGGTCATGAACGGCCAAGACTCATTGATGCAGGTGGGGAATGAAGGCTGGCCCGTGTGGTTTGATCCAATAGATGAGCTACTGTTGCTCAGATTGCTGAAGAAGTTAATGCTGGTTCTAATAGAAAGGTATCCGAATACACAGTGCATTACAGTTTGTTGTATATGGGGCTACATAGCCACAGACCAGTCAGGGTGTCTATGCTGACCCCTGTGTGCCGCCGAAACAACAACAATGGGCACGTGAGCGTCAGAACTGGACCATGGAGCAATGGAAGAAGGTGGCCTGGTCTGATGAATCACGTTTTCTTTACATTACGTGGATGGCCGGGTGCGTGTGCGTCTCTTACCTGGGGAACACATGGCACCAGGATGCACTATGGGAAGAAGGCGAGCCGGCGGAGGCAGTGTGGGCAATGTTCTGCTGGGAAACCTTGGGTCCTGCCATCCATGTGGATGGACACATACCACCTACCTAAGCATTGTTACAGACCATATACACCCTTTCATGGAAACGGTATTCCCTGATGGCTGTGGCCTCTTTCAGAAGGATAATGTGCCGTGCCAGAAAGCAGAAATGCTTCAGGAATGGTTTGACAGTGTCACTGAGGAAGAGACAGGAGTCAGAGCTGGAGGTTGCAGACCTGAAGATGTTGAGGTTCTCTTTGGGAGTGAGATGGTTGGACAGGAGTAGGAACGGGTACATCAGAGGGACGGCTCACGTTGGACGTTTGGGGGACAAAGTTAGGGAGGCCAGATTAAGATGGTTTGGACATGTTCAGAGGAGGGAGAGTGAGTATACTGGTAGGAGAATGTTGGACATGGAGCTGCCAGGCAGGAGGCAAAGAGGAAGGCCAAAGAGGAGGTATATGGATGGAATAAATGAGGATATGAAGCTAGTGTTGAGGATGCAGAAGATAGGGATGGAGAGAGATGATTCACTGTGGCCATCCCTGAAGGGAAAAGCCGAAAGAAGTAGTAGTTCAGGAATGGTTTGATGACACCAACAACCAGAGGCGTTGAGGCGTTGACATAGCCTCTAAATTCCCGAGATCTCAATCCAATCCAGCATCTGTGGGATGTTCTGGACAAACAAGTCTGGTCCATGGAGGCCTCACCTCACAACTTATAGGACTTAAAGGATCTGCTGCGAACATCTTGGTGCCAGATACTGTACCACAGCACACCTTCAGGGATCTAGTGGAGTCCATGCCTCGACGGGTCAGGGCTGTTTCGGCAGCAAAAGGGAGGCACAATATCAGGTGTACTATAACAATAATATAATAAATCTAATATCTTTATATAATCTGTATGTATATATTTTCTTAAATCTGACTGAACACGCTTAATATTTCCTTCCAGATCTTTCAGAACCTTTCGAGAATTTCAAGCAGCAAATAAAAGAGACGACACGACGCCTGGTGACATATAAATGTTATTTTATTATTAAGTAGATGCAAATATTCTGGAATATGCAAGAAAAGAAAAATGCGTTAAAATGGCAAACGCTTCAAGGTTCAGGTGTTGCACGATTTGCAGGTTCAGAGCAGTGACTGGAGTTTTCTTCTTCTTCTTCTTCTCTTTTTTTCCTTTTGAGCAGCAGCCAAAAAAAAGAAAACAAAGAAATAGTCCCTCGAGCTTTTTTTTTCTTTTTCTGTCACGATAGTTGACTAGACACAGTGCTGAATAAGAGGAACAGGACACAGTGGAGTCATGCATTTGCTTCCGATTCTTCCAAAAGCGAAGGGGGAAAAAAAAAAAAATAATAATTCAGGACCAGACATCAGAGCTATATTTCCCCCTGACTTATTTGAGCGAACCGAAACCTGAAAAACAGGGACCCTTAATCAAAATACATTCTTAAAAAATTCTCATACAGCTCGAATATGTTGACATAGCCTCAAAACCTCGAAACATATACATATATATATTTATATATATAACGAGTGTATATGCACTTTTTATATCACAGGATGACGAACGGAGATGCGTTATAATGAAAGAAATGAGAGTTCATTAGAGAGAGAGCTTGACATTTGGGTCAGATTCGACAGGATTCAAGGATTTGTGAAGAAATGAAATAAAGCGAATAAAAAAGACAAAAGATCACAATACTTGAAGGCATTTTTATGATACATGATGGGGTTTTTTTTTGCTTTGCTTCACTTATAATGTCTCAAAAAAAGGAAAAAATATATATTTTATTTTTTTTAATGCTTAGAAGTGAATAATAGAGAAAAATAAAGCTATAATAATAATAAAAAAAAAAAAATCAAACATCCAATATTTTGTTATTCTGAGTAAAAATGAATATCAGGGCTGAAGAGAAAATATTTTTGATGTAACCAGGCATGCAAGCTTTTTCATCATTCTATCTTTCTTTCTTTCTTTCTTTCTTTCTTTAATATTTATTTATTTTTGTGTGTGGCTGTTAATGCATCCGCAAAGCAACACTGACGAAAAACAAATGAGAAAAGCATGACGTACAAATAAAACCCAAAACAAACTAAAAAGAGATCATTAAAGGACAAATACGGATTGTTCTTTCCTCTTTCTCCGACTAGAGAGATGATGAATGTCGGAGTTATCGAGCAAGCCATTATGGAGGCTGCGGCTGTGTGATGGTCGGGTTGTGTGACATTAACTGAATTTCCCTCAGGGGGGAAACTCCGATCTCTGTATAACTTTCCAAAAAAATAAAAAATAAAAAATGATGTCCAGAGAACTTCATTATGCGCTAAGAGTGTTGGGAAGAGCCTTCAATACGTCTCACAGCCCTTAGAGGAAAACTAGAGTTATGTAATTATTATCATTTCTCAATGGATTAGGAATGTGTTTCCCTTCACACTGCCTTTTTAAAAAGGATCGTAATTCAGTTGTTCGCTTATGATCTAGATCGAAGCTCAAATAGATCTCAGCTCTGACTCTTCCTTAAGCCTTCGTAGGGAGTAATAACACTTGCATAGGGTCTCAGTGACGGCTGACTACGTAAGCGTTAACGAAAACTCGTTCCAGCATCGTCCAACACAAAGACTGCTTTTGCGAATTATTTTTTTTTTTGTGACAAATTGACATGACGTCTATATGAGGTGACGTAAGAGTGTTATAACACTCCCTAACATGATAAACGCTACAATGATGAATGTCTTCGTAGCTCGGTTTAATTCTGTATTAAATCATATAATAATGATGATGATGATGGCATCAAAAATCCATTCACACTCATTTAAAAAAAAAAAAAAATCTACATAAATATTCATATGTTGTCTTGAATATTCATAAAAATGTAATAAATTATTACCTTTTACCTCACGCACTCGCCACGACACTGTGCACTTTGCTTTTTTTTTAGCGCTTGTAATTGCTCAATTAGAAATTTTCAATTGAAATGGATCCCAAACAATCACGTTCGATTCCTATTTACTTCGTTGGCATGTTAATGAACACATCAGCTAACAAGCGTGTGCTTAAGGTGGTTGTTACTTATTCAGATTCCATGCAAATGGGTTGTTGCCATAGCAACAATAACACGGAAGAGTGCATTAATATAAACCTTGTAGAGCTGATAAGAATGAATCCGGATTAACATCTGAACAATTCGAGTCAAGAGGTTAAGTGTGATGTGGGTAAATGCGTGGGAAATAATTCATAAATGTTAATTACCTGTTATCATTTTTATTCAGAATTTTTATACTGTTAAAAGCGAAAAAATTGAAATGATTAAAATTGAATTATTTTTTTGCCAAAAGCAGTCTTAATGGCTGTAGGAACGCTCAATAAACGCGTACACAGTTCCGTCTATAGTCATAATAGGTTCATGTACGAGTTATGAACATACACGAAGCTTCATTAAAGCATTACTTTTCTTTCAGGTCTTTTCCTGAAATGAGACAAACGTGAGAAATCACACAGACATGTGCAAATGTACCGCAAATGCATTTTGTTCTTGTCTGAGATGCGACAAAAACTCAGACTGCTCCTTTTCTTTAACCTTTCTTTCAAACCACAATATGATGACAGAAAAAAGCAGATTATTATCATTTTTCTTTACAAAACCGATCTGTTTGTAGTCCAGTTTGCTTTCCACTGATGATGATCTAGAATCGGTGCCGGAGCTGACACTATTCCGCTCCGAAAAATCACACGGCATGCATTGAAGTCATTAAAAAAAAAAAAAAAACCCTCTCTCTATCAGTGGTTTCTGATCCAGACACGGTATGATGTACACGCTTTGTAGACTAAACTCAAGGCTAACAGCAACACGTAACAGCTATGATGATTCATGATAATATAGCAGGACTCGGGGTCTCGGTCATGCATCCACAATAGGCAGATCGAATTCAGGTGCCTGATGTGCACGGCATATTCATAAAGAAGGAAGGAAAAATAAAGAAATAAATACATGAGATAAAAAGTGCATTCCGGAAAGATTTCTAGCAGAGAGAAAGAAAGAAAAACAAAAGAAAACAAAACAAGTAATTCGTATTAGAAGTGTTGATTCCGACCACACAAATGCAGTAAAAACTAGCAGAGGGGCAGAAGAACTGAAGAAGAAAAAATAAAAGACAAACTTGGCACAGTTTTCTTAAGTTGTAGCAGTTGCTTGTTTTTTTTTTTTTGTTTTTTTTTCTTGCTCCTCATTGTCGCTCCGGAAATCCGGTAACAAAACGAGGCTTTTTACGAACAAAACACCCTGCAATAAACAGACAAAGAGAAAGAGGACAATTAAAAACGAGGTTCATCTGCCGACGCGAGGACTTTTTGAAGTGACTTGTCTCACAGGAAACACGGCGCTACGTGCTAATCGTGAGCGCCGCTCTCACAAAGAGTGGCGGGTGAACAGGCTCTTATCGGCGCCGGCACAAGCGAGAGAGCTGCCGTAAAGGAGCCACTCGCTCAGCACTAATCCTGTTACGCCACTGTTTCTACTCCACACCACTGTTCCCCATCGCTGTTTCTATAGTGATGGCTAACACGCTGGTTTCAGGGGTAGCTGTACTAATGTCAAGAGCGCAGAGCACTCCTCTCGGAAATACATCTCACACACACACACACACACACACACTCCTTCCTTCCTCCATTAAAAAACGCAGGAAAGATCTGTTTCTAACTCCAGGACGAAATATATACTCTGTGGGAATCAGTAGGAATCCATGGAAAATGATAGACATATTAAACAAACTGTTGCTAGGCAACGGGAAAACTGGCACTAAGCATAAGCTAGCTAATATTAAAAAATATTTTTAAAAAACATCTGTTGCTAGGCAGCGGGAAAACTGACACTAAGCAGAAGCTAGCTAATTTTAAAAAATATTTTTTTTAAAACATCTGTTGCTAGGCAACTGGAAAACTGGCACTAAGCATAAGCTAGCTAATTTGTAATTTAGTTACGTAAAATAATATTTAAAATTTTTTTTTTTTAAATTGTTGCTAGGCAACGGGAAAACTGGCACTAAGCAGAAGCTAGCTAATTTTAAAAAATATTTTTTTAAAAACATCTGTTGCTAGGCAACAGGAAAACTGGCACTAAGCATAAGCTAGCTAATTTAAAAAAATATTTTTTTAAAAAACTGTTGCTAGGAAACGGGAAAACTGGCACTAAGCATAAGCTAGCTAATTTATAATTTAGTTATGCAAGATAATTACTTAGCCAGTTAGGACATAACTTTTCTATATAGGCAGAAATATAACCCTTTCCTTCAGATAAAGAAAATCTCACGTGAAATAACTCTATAACACGTGTAATATTTCAGCCATGTTCAGAACCTTCTGTCTTTTTTTCCCATCTTTAAATTGCACAAGCTTTCAGGACATGTTGTTCTACTGTGCTGTAATCTGCTAGCATACCGTATAGAGTGAGGGCAGATCATTCAGCATCATGTAAAATAGACCAAAAAAAAAGATTATAGAAAGAGACACACTTACTCATCTGTGTCTTTCTTGCTCTCTTCGATGTACGCGATGGACTCTGACCTCAGTCGGTTCGTCACCTCGTACGTACGCAGAGTAACTCCAAAAATATCTTCATGGTAACGATTTTCATCCTGCAGAAGATGTGCAGACAGAAAACAATGTCAGATAAAAACCCTAGGGATTACATTTTACTTACACAATAGAAAACACTTACAAAATGTTCTTGCTAGTTAAAAGGAGAGAGAGAGAAGGAGAGAGAGAGAGAGAGAGAGAGAGAGAGAGAGAATAAAATAAGCACTAAACAAGTGCATAACTAGAAATTCTTCTTCTCTGAAGTCATTAGTTGATCTCTTTCAGCTAATGATTTAATGATTCATTCATGTTATAATTTATAGCTGTTTTAATAAGGCATTATTTGAGGTGCAACTTCTGTACAAGGTTTAATTGTAATCAGCAAAATATTCCTTGGGACACAAAAGTCCCACATCCTTCAGTGGGACTGACCAAAACAGAGGCCACAGCTCCGTCAGTGGGACTGAACAACACAGAGGCCACACCTCCTTCAGTATAACTGACCAAGAGACCACACCGCCTTCAGGGGGACTGACCAACACAGAGGCCTCACCTCTATCACTGGGACTGTCCAACACAGAAGCAACATCTATTTCACTGAGACTGAACAACACTGAGGCAACACCTCCTTCACATGCATTAACAAACACTGAGGCCACACCTCCTTCGCATGCATTAACAAACACAGAGGCCACACCTCCTTCACTTTGACTGACCAACACAGAAGCAACATCTATTTCACTGAGACTGAACAACACTGAGGCAACACCTCCTTCGCATGCATTAACAAACACAGAGGCCACTCCTCCTTCACTTTGACTGACCAACACAGAGGCCACACTTCCCGCACTGGGACTGACCAACACAGTGGCTACAACGCCTTCATTCTGACTGACCAACACAGTGGCTACAACGCCTTCATTCTGACTGACCAACACAGAGGCCATACAGACTTCACTGGGACTGACTAACAGAGGCAACGCCTCCTTCGCTGGGACCGACTAAAACAAAGGCCACACCTCTTTCAATGGGACCGACTAAAACAAAGGCCACACCTCTTTCAGTGGGACTGACCAACACAGAGGCCATGCCTCCTTCACTTGGACTGACCAACACAGAGGCCACTGCCTCTTCAATGGGACAAATCAACTCAAAGGCCACTGCTCCTTCAGTGGGACTGACCAACACAGAGGCCATATCTGTTTCAGTGAGAATGACCAAAACAGAGGCCACACCTCCTTCACTTGGACTGACTAACACAACAGCCACGCCTCCATCACTGGAACTGAATCAACAAAGCCATATTGCTAGGACTGAGACAGAGCACCAAGAAGAGGCAGAAGCCTGGTTGCCACTAAGCACCTACACAACTCTTATTTATCTTTCATTCATGTGGATGTGATGATTTCAGCTGGATTCTAATACATTTAAGACAGTTTCCCAGGAAGAACTAGCAATTTGTCGCAGGTCTGACCCTCAGTTTGCTGATGTAGAACCCAGCATCCTCCAGAGTCATGTTGCCGTGTAGTTTGATGATCTGCTGGACGGTCTTCAGCACGTCTCCAGCCATGGTCACGTCGCCACACACGTAAATGTGTCCTCCTTCCTCTCTCAAACATCGATACACTGTCTCAGACAACTGCTCGCGAAGGACATCCTGAACATATTTCTGAGAAAGAAAAAGAGAATGAGAAGATGAGAGAGGAGACAGATGATAATGAAAAACTAGAACGTGTCAGGGCTAGTGATAATGCTAACCGTATACGTTGCAAAGAAGAACAGAACTTTTGCATCATCACGGCTCCCTTTCAACAGTTTTATACCGTGAATGAGACACCTGTATTTTTCATTCAGTCACATTTCATGGTGTTGTTTTCTTCAAAGCTCTCAGATATTTTTCACACTATATAAAACTTGCCTGTGTTATACAAGTGTTTCGATATGAAGAGAACTACCTGTGTAGGCAGCATTTCATAAAGACGTCTCATTTAGAACCCTACGGAAGTTGATTATTCGAACCAAATATGAGGATGGTAGCGTGTATTCATCTCAGCGTAGCCCAGGGGTGTCCGATCTTATCCGAGACATGCTCCTGCTTGATTGGAATGAAAACCTGCAACCACACCGGCCCTTTTGCAGATAAGATTGGACACCCCTGGTGTAGCCAATTCCATAATCCTATTCAACGCACTAGGGGTTCGACAAACATGGTATAGCGGTTCATGCTGTCAACTCTAACTGTGAAGAATATTTACAAAAGTAAATGAATTGAAGGTTCCTAGCTTGGTAGCTTAGATTAGTTTGCAGAAGTCCAATAAAGTAAAACTGATATACTGTACAGATTGGTTGTACTGGGAAGTGTTTATGGGGTAGCTTTCTGGTTGGTACAAGACCTGAACACCACCAAACTCAAAACAGACCAGAACGAGCACAAAAGCAACTAGTACAGTTTAGCAACACCGTGTACAGTAAGTGACCAATAAGTGACCGAGTACAGTACCAACTACATTATAATTTTTCAGAACAAAATTCAGAACTTTTATTTATTCTCTATACATCCTTTTCCAGGTATATTCTGGTTTGTGGCATGTTGGAAGATGCCTCTGTGAACTAATAATGATGAATGTAGCTACTCAAGAACTAAAAAATCAGACCTATAAATCAGTACTGATCTGTGAGCAGTGCTTTTTGATGCAAATGTGAGTATATTTTCACAGTTATAACACCCATCTACAGTCAAGGGTGTCCTTAATCTCAAACCCACTATGGTTTTCTTTCAGTTAAAATGCCCTCACAGGGACAGGGATCTTTGGAAATTGCCGTTACCAAGCCAACAGTCTCTATAATGGAGCACAGCTACTCTAATCCAGTTTCATCAGAGAAGATGGCAGGAAGCCTTTATTATCACCACACATACATTACAGCACAGTGGAATTCTATTCTTCACATATCCCAGCTGAGGAAGTTGAGGTCAGAGCGCAGGGGCAGCTGTGATACAGCGCCCCTGGAGCAGAGAGGGTGCTCAATTGCCCAACAATGGAGGTTGGTGGTGCTAGAGCTTGAACCCTGAACCTTACCCCAGAGAGCCTTAACCACCTGACCACCACTGCAACCAGGATCCCGTATCTTTTATTAAATTTCCCAAGCCTGTGAAAATTCTTCTCAGTATTTGTTCATATTTTTACCTTTGGTCTTCCGGGTTCTCGTGAGTAAGCTGTGTAGAGTTCTTTAAACACTTCTTTGTTCTTAGCCTGGATGGTCTCTTCCTTGTAAATGTGGTCCATTTGCGACTGTCGACACCCGAACACCAGGATCATGGGACAAGCCTTGATTCCTGTTTGAAAAAAAAATCCACAAAGCACTTATTCTGAATCTTATCATCAATATATACTTTCAAGAAACTGTGTCATGGATGATCGATGGCATGGATTAAAACTTGCCTTTATTTTCCAAGTCATAAAGTCTCTGTTGCCAGAAGCTTCTGAAGGGGGCGATGCCTGTTCCTGGTCCAATTAGGATGCATGGGACTTTGCTGTCCCTTGGCATGCGGAAGGTTGGGGCTCTGTGAAAGAATATAAACTTTTCACTGTCAAACCAGTAAAACATCTGATTCATCAAGTTGTGATGAATCTCGATTACTTAAAGACTGTCTAGGTATAGAATAGGATAGAAGGTTTGTAAAATCTTTACACTGTTATGGAAAGGGCTAATTCTTCCAGCTCTAAATTCATCTCCACCCAATTTGGTGGCAAATTAAATAGCATTTGGGGTTCGAACATACCAGGTGGGTCAACTGAATGGAACTACTACTTTAATAGAAAACAGTCCAAATTGGACATATCATGAAGTTAAGGAAAAGAATGTTACCCTCTGACGAAACACGGCACCATTTCGTCCGTCTCCAAGCTGTTGAGCCAGGACGAACACACTCCGTGGTGTATGGGACCGGCTCCGTCTGCACAGAAATGAAACATACGCTTGTTTGACTGAACACCTCTCCAGCACTGATCTGATGCCTAGTGATTAAGCCAGCTGGGGTCTGACAGAGTGCATTTCAGATGAATTGGGACTGCTGTAATTTAACTGGTAATTATGCCATTACGTACATCATTTGCTGTTTACAATGCATTTAGTGAGAAGGGCGAGGAGAGCGAGTGGAGGAGTGCGAGAGGTCACCTCGTAAGTGCGAGAGATGATTACCATCTTTATTTTGATCAAATCAGTCGTAACAAATCGACTAAATGATCCGGTTGCTGCCAAAAGAGCTGCTGAAAGTGAGAAGGCCCTTAGAGTATTGCACTTCATGCAAAATTGCCAGTAATTGCTAAGTTCCAAGAAAAGCAGTCTGGAGTCAGTGACAGGTTCAATGGGTTTATAAGTGTTTCAAAGTGCCATTTTTTTTTTGTTACGTTGATGTAAGTACTCTAAATTTACTTAATTCTGGCTTTACAGGATAACAGGGATATTTCTCACTTCGCTGGTTAGTACTTATTGGCAAACTATCCTGATTATTAGTTCACTTCTTCTTATTGAACAACTCATAGCTGTTTTTTGGAAAATCTCCGTAAATCCAATGGACCTCTGAAAGAACCGTCTTACCCCGAGTGCGGTATGAGACCACAGCCACGGTCAGGTGGATCTCGCCCGGGTGGAGGTCTGGTGAGGAGCTGATGGAGTAGTAGCGTGGCTGCAGCAGGGGCAGCTGGGTAAGAAGAAGTGTACAGGGCACCTGCAGAGATGGAAACTCCTCTAATACCTCAACCATGGTGGGGTTATTGTACCACTTCCACTCTTCATACTCCTGTAGACCCTGTAGACACATAGCCATAAAATAAACATGAAAAGAACATTTTTAAAAAAAAGTATTTATTTTTGAGAAACATTCTACGCTCTGGCTGACCCTTGGGGTATTTTTTTAAATTTAAGATTTATGATTTAAGATGGGGGTTACTTATTACCACTTCTGATTTTTACACCCTGACTGTCAATCATAAAAACCCATTCATTATTTGTCTGCAAATCTTAAAAAAAAAACAACACCGTCTCACTAATATTTGGTAGAACTACCCTTTTTGCTACTGCAATACTGTAGATTTAAGGCTTTTCTCAGCTCTGCACCCTGTTTGATCTGATTTTCACCCATTCTTTCAGGCTCCAGTTTTTTCAGGCTGCTTGAAATGCGTTCGTTGACTGCAAACCAGATTCCCAGTGGGATTCAGATTCAGATCTGGGTTTTGACATGGAGGCTGTAGAACATTCACCTTTATGTTTGTAACCATTCCTGCATTGCCTAATCTTTGTGCTTGGGGCCATTGTCCTGTTTATGTTTCTCCAAAGCTTTAGAAAATATTCATTTTTTTATCAAGCAGGTTTTCTTGTAAAATCCTCCTGCATTTTCTCTGTCCATTCTCCCTTTAATTTTAACCAAAATCTCAGGACGTGAGGATGGAAAGCAACCCCAGTGCATGATGCTGCCATCACCATATTTCACTGCATTGATGAAGTTAATTAATGTGTTAAGTTTGCATCACACAATGCTTTGAAACTTTCCTTAATACTGTATCTTGATCTCGATCTCATCACACCATCAAACACATCTTATCTCTTCTTGGTTTCCTTCTAGCCACAATTCTGCTGAGCTCATGAAATGGTTGGCTGGTGTGCCTTCCCTCCATCCATATTCTGTTGCTCCTTTAGAGTGACTGCTTAACTTTGATGGATTTCCTTGTCTAGATAGTGCTCGGGTGACGTTACTGGGGCGTCGAACCTTTTCAGTAGAATACATCCTATTGCAAACACTGCATGAAAAGAGTCAAAGCTGGAAGAGTAAACTTAAATTCAAGTTTTCAGATATAAACGAGGGTAAAAACAGATCCAGGTAAATGTCCACAAACATTTAATGCCCAAGAACAACCACATACATCGAGTCGGCGGACATACACAGGAAGCTATGGAGTTTGACAGAATATCAGGGCTGAAATTCAAGTAGTTGAGAACATTTCATACGTTAATGACTGACATTTGTATGAAAAGGTGTTGCCTTGCCATGCCTGCTGTAGTGCTCGAGCCGAGGGGAAGGTGGAGCAAACTACATGAATGCAAAGTTACTGAATTCTATTACATTTGCTTCATTTGGCAGATGCCCTTATCATCCAGACAGACTTTCATAAGTGCTTTCAAAGCCTCTATCAATTAATACATCGATATTACCTTAACTTTAACCCCCCTAGAATGCTCTGTCGTCTTGATTTTCATTGCTTTCCTTCAGAATCACAGTCTCTATAACGACTAAAGTGGGTTTTATTTTTTTAAAATGAGAGCTTTATGTAATATTAAGATGATATCATCATATTTTAAAATTTTATAATTTTTTTTAAAAATTTTATATAATATTTTAAATATAATTTTACTTTCTTTTACTATTTGTATTGCTATTAGTTTAGTTTATTATTATTTGTATTATCCTAAGTATTCTGCAATATTTTATTTTATTTATTTATTTATTTTCTTTTATCATTTTTTACATAATTTTTTCTTTTATTATCTGTCTTTTCAAATTTCTTTCTTTCTATCTTTAGGTTAAAAACCTGCACATTAACTGTCTGTTGTACTGCTGAGACAATTGAATTTCCCCACTGTGGGATCAAAACGTTTATCTTATCTTATCTTATCTTATCTTATCTTATCTTATCTTATCTTATCTTATCTTATCTTATCTTATCTTATCTTATCTTATCTTATCTTATCTTATCTTATCTTATCTTATCTTATCTTATCTTATCTGGAGCTTCCAGAACTTGGGGGTTGAACACTTAAATACTTATAATAAAGCAGCATTGTTTAGATTTTGAATTTCCTTTAATACCTGCTGACCAATAATTTCATTTGTCTTTGAAAATTCATTGCAAGTTTATGCAATAAAATATGAATCTGTGTTTTTATGAAATATTATTCAGACTGATCTGATCAATTCCAAGGTTTTTGAATACCTTTGCAAGCTAATGGAAATACTTCCTTTAAGTAAAAATTTCCTCAGCACTGAAAAACTTTTAGTCAGACAACCCCTTCATCTCCATGAATGGTTCATAACATTCCCGCTTTGTTTTCAGTCATGAGCTCATATGCATTTAAATAAGCCCGGTATTCTCCAAACCTCACACAGCGATGATATTTTTCATTGCTGGCTCCAATTTAAAACACAGTTCTAAGAGGACGACCCTCTGGATTCGAATGTGGCTCTTGTGCCGGTCATCATCATGAGCCAAAAAGCCCTTGTGGTCGTCAAATTCACAAATGGCAATGTGCCCAAAAAGCGCCAACGCAGCTGTCGCGAGTTGTTCTCTCGCACCAACACACCACATTTTGTAGCTGAAACACACTCATGACTTTATTGCAAAAGAACTTCACATGTAATTATGAACACGGAATTATGCCTTAAATCTGACTGGTATACTTAACTGTGGTGACATCACTGAAATGCATCCTTTTTTAAAACCTTTTTTGGACTTTTGGCACACCGAACGTGTACGTATACTGTTTCCAAACAAGTTTTTTTTATTTAAAAAGTGACAAAGTAAAAATCACTTATGGCAGGGTTATGGAAAAATCAACTCAAGGTATTTGGAATATGGAAGCTTTGTGGTAAAGGCATTAGACTGATCAGAAGGTTGCGAGTTCGAATCCCAGGTTCACCAAGCTGCCTCTGCTGGGCTCCTGAGCAAGGCACTTAATGCTCAGTTGTATAAAATGAGATAAAATGTAAGTCGCTCTGGATAAGTGCATCTATCAAAAGGCTGTTGAAAATTTCCTTCTGTCAGCACTTGAACTGTTTTATTCCTCTTATACCACTAGACTTTACCAGGATTTTTTAAAATTATATAGCTATAAACATTAAACAGATTAAGAATTGCAGCTTATGAGGTTACTAGGAATTTTGTTCTGTATCAGAATGGTCCTAAATCTTGGCACTGGAGACTATTTCCCAAAAAATTAAAAGAGACTCGTTTGATTTGTTTGTGTTAAATATTAATGAGGCTGATGCTTAATTTTTTAATCCATCTAACCTTCCATCCGTCCGTCCGTCCGTCCTACCCTCCATCCACCCATCCGTCCATCCATCCATCTGCCCATTCATCCATCCATCCATCAAACCCTCCACCCATCTGTCCATCTGTCTATTCATCCATCTGTCCAACCAACCCTCTGTCCATCCATCCATCCATCCAACCAACCATCCTACCCTTTATCCATCCATCCATCCCTCCTTCCATCTGCCCATTCATCCATCCATCCATCCATCCCTCCTTCCATCTGCCCATTCATCCATCCATCCATCCATCCATCAAACCCTCCACCCATCTGTCCATCTGTCTATTCATCCATCTGTCCAACCAACCCTGTGTCCATCCATCCATCCATCCAACCATCCTACCCTTTATCCATCCATCCATCCCTCCTTCCATCCATCTGCCCATTCATCCATCCATCCATCCATCAAACCCTCCACCCATCTGTCCATCTGTCTATTCATCCATCTGTCCATCCATCCAACCATCCAACCCTCAATCCATCTATCCTACCCTTCATCCTTCCTACCCTCCATCCATCCAACCAACCATCCACCCATCTGTCCATCTGTCTATTCATCCATCTGTCCAACCAACCCTCTGTCCATCCATCCATCCATCCATCCATCCTACCCTTTATCCATCCATCCCTCCTTCCATCCATCCGTTCATCCATCCATCTGCCCATTCATCCATCCATCCATCAAACCCTCCAACCCTCAATCCATCTATCCTACCCTTCATCCTTCCTACCCTCCATCCGTCCGTCCATCCCCCCCTCCATCCATCCATCCATCCATCCAGTATATACACTAGTGCAGCACATACAAGCATAAAGTACAGAACCACTCTGTAGGCATTAGATCCACTAGTGCAAGGAGAAGACATCAGTTCAATCTGATACAATTCAGTGGTGCTGATTGGGTATTGGGTTGATGAGCTCTGGGATTAACCGTAAATGTTCAAAATGTCTCAAAATGTCAGAATTCAAGGCAAGCCTGAAATGAGCCGAAAATGATACAATCCTTCATAAAGCTCGCAGTCCTCCGCCACGACAGGGACCCAACCCGTCCTTTCTCTCCTCCTCTCCAGCCATCGACTTTTGATTTTCTCTTTCCCTCCATGTTCCCGTTCCCAATCATTCAGCCGTTTCCTTCAGAGTCAGCGGAACCAGAACGGGGGTGACTCACCGGCTTGGCAGCCATTTTTAGCAACATCACGCTGAACTGCAAAGCCCGCGTTACAGTGGGAGGAAGTGAGAGGGAAATATTTCTGAGGCAGAAGAAAATGGCATTGACACTGAGTGATTGGCAAAGGGGAAGCGAGACAGTTGGAGGGGTAATGAATGATCTGACTGAGAAAATTGCTGCTAATTTGAAAAGGAAAGCCGGAGTCACGCACGGCGGCGGCGTCTTTAGCTGCACGCAGAGGAAGTGTCGGACAATGCATCTGAATACGTTAATGGAAAGAGTAAAACTGGGAAATTAGGCTGAGAATGAAAAAATAAAAAACATAAACACAACACTCTTGAAAGATTGAACTGTGAGGATGCTTTTGTTTGATCGTGACCGAACGCTGTGCGCGTGAATGACGTGAGGGAGATTTGTTTTTGTCCGCATGTTTTTCTTACCTTACTAAGCACCTCGAGTCTCTTCCGCTGTTTCTCACTGGTGGCTAAAGGAGCGAACTGTTGCAGGAGCAAAGGACTGGGAGGGGTCGTGATGTCCAGAAAGTATTTAAACGCTTGATAAATGGTGCACGGAGGAATCCGACTCTCGTCTGTCCAGTTACTGATGACTCCTACAGAGGAGAGAAAACAAGTCGTGAATAAAGTGCAATACTGTAAAGAAGAAGTCAGCCTTAATATCGCTTGCATGAAAAGGTTAACAGTCAGACGTGCTTCTATACCGTGCACGTCTGAGATTGAGAGATTGTGCCACTTCCTGCCCTTTGTATATCTGTCTAGACGGAATTTAATGATTTAATAAATGAGCACAAATGAGCGACTGACCTCCTGCATCTAGTCAGCTGCATCTGCATGCCAAGAGACCGAGATAATTATGCGCCTTATGAATTTATTTTTAAGCCTACTGCCAAGTTCACATTCTATTACCTCTTCTGATTTCTCCTTATTTATTTGAACTCGCTTTATTAAAATTTTAAAAGGAGGAATAGCCGGGTTTTGGTTTCGCTGCAGGGGACTGGATACTGTGCATAACTGCATAATAAATTAAAAAAACCTTGAAAAAGGTTGCATTTAGAGCATCTCCGTTTCTTAGTGCTTTAAATATTAAAGAACTAAAGGAGCACAGTATGTTGTGTCTTAAACCATATTATATCTGATTAAATTCTTTATTCTGATTTTTTCTTTCGGTTTTTATATTCATTCATCAATAAAAGGTTAAAAACTAACATGGCATTAAAGGTCACTATAAACAGATTTAAAAAATGATGTCTTTCTTTGGTTGATGAAAAATGTAGAGCAAGAATAGAACTCTTCAGGATTTGCTGTTACAAGGAAATAAACGACTACGAGGCAAAACTCATCAACACGTTGTTGATTATTTTCCCACAACAGCGTCCACCTCCAGTCATGTTTTATTCCTTCCATAAATGAACACAAATGTGCCACTTAACAGTTATCTCCTGAGTCTAGACAGCGCTGCATGCTGAGAGGCTGAGATAATTATGCTCTTTATTCATTTATTATTTAACCTGCTGGCAGAAACAAAGTCCAGGTTGCATTTACAGCATCTTGAAACAGGAGAGGCTGATGAGAGGAAAACTACAGTGCAGAACATGGTCTCTTATGTGGTTGATAGATAGATAGATAGATAGATAGATAGATAGATAGATAGATAGATAGATAGATAGATAGATAGATAGATAGATAGATAGATAGATAGATAGATAGATAGATAGATAAAATGATTGAGAGAGAGAATAATAGAGAGAATGATTGAGAAAGATGAGAGCATGAGAAAGAGAATTGTTCATAGATAGATAGATAGATAGATAGATAGATAGATAGATAGATAGATAGATAGATAGATAGATAGATAGATAGATAGATAGATAGATAGATAGAATGATTGAGGGAGAGAGAGAGAGAGAGAGAGAGAGAGAGAGAGAGAGAGAGAGAGAGAGAATAATAGAGAATGAGAAAGATGTGAGAATGGGAAAGAGAATTGTTGATAGATAGATAGATAGATAGATAGATAGATAGATAGATAGATAGATAGATAGATAGATAGATAGATAGATAGATAGATAGATAGATAGATAGATAGATAAAATGATTGAGAGAGAGAGAGAGAGAGAGAGAGAGAGAGAGAGAATAATAGAGAATGAGAAAGATGTGAGAATGGGAAAGAGAATTGTTGATAGATAGATAGATAGATAGATAGATAGATAGATAGATAGATAGATAGATAGATAGATAGATAGATAGATAGATAGATAAAATGATTGAGTGAGAGAGAGAGAATAATAGAGAGAATGATTGAGAAAGATGAGAGCATGAGAAAGAGAATTGTTGATAGATAGATAGATAGATAGATAGATAGATAGATAGATAGATAGATAGATAGATAGATAGATAGATAGATAGATAGATAGATAGATAGATAAAATGATTGAGAGAGAGAATAATAGAGAGAATGATTGAGAAAGATGAGAGCATGAGAAAGAGAATTGTTCATAGATAGATAGATAGATAGATAGATAGATAGATAGATAGATAGATAGATAGATAGATAGATAGATAGATAGATAGATAGAGAAAGATGAGAGCATGAGAAAGAGAATTGTTGATAGATAGATAGATAGATAGATAGATAGATAGATAGATAGATAGATAGATAGATAGATAGATAGAATGATTGAGAGAGAGAGAGAGAGAGAGAGAGAGAGAGAGAGAGAGAGAGAGAATAATAGAGAATGAGAAAGAGATGTGAGAATGGGAAAGAGAATTGTTGATAGATAGATAGATAGATAGATAGATAGATAGATAGATAGATAGATAGATAGATAGATAGATAGATAGATAGATAGATAGATAGATAGATAGATAAAATGATTGAGAGAGAGAGAGAGAGAGAGAGAGAGAGAGAGAGAGAATAATAGAGAATGAGAAAGAGATGTGAGAATGGGAAAGAGAATTGTTGATAGATAGATAGATAGATAGATAGATAGATAGATAGATAGATAGATAGATAGATAGATAGATAGATAGATAGATAAAATGATTGAGAGAGTGAGAGAGAGAGAGAATAATAGAGAGAATGATTGAGAAAGATGAGAGCATGAGAAAGAGAATTGTAGATAGATAGATAGATAGATAGATAGATAGATAGATAGATAGATAGATAGATAGATAGATAGATAGATAGAGAGTAATAGAAAGAATGATTGAGAAAGAGATGAGAGCATAGATAGATAGATAGAATGATTGAGAGAGAGAGAGAGAATAATAGAGAGAATGATTGAGAAAGAGATGAGAGCATGAGAAAGAGAATTGTTGGTTGATAGATAGATAGATAGATAGATAGATAGATAGATAGATAGATAGATAGATAGATAGATAGATAGATAGATAGATAGATAGATAGATAGATAGAGAAAGATGAGAGCATGAGAAAGAGAATTGTTGGTTGATAGATAGATAGATAGATAGATAGATAGATAGATAGATAGATAGATAGATAGATAGATAGATAGATAGATAGATAGATAGATAGATAGATAGATAGAGAAAGATGAGAGCATGAGAAAGAGAATTGTTCATAGATAGATAGATAGATAGATAGATAGATAGATAGATAGATAGATAGATAGATAGATAGATAGATAGATAGATAGATAGATAGATAGAGAAAGATGAGAGCATGAGAAAGAGAATTGTTCATAGATAGATAGATAGATAGATAGATAGATAGATAGATAGATAGATAGATAGATAGATAGATAGATAGATAGATAGATAGATAGATAGATAGATAGATAGATAGATAGATAGAGGGGGGTTACTTATAGAAGTAGATAGAGAAAGAGAATTGTTGGATGTTAGGTAGAAAGACAGACAGTCAGACAGACATAGATTGATAGAATGATTGAGAGAGAGAGAGAGAGAGAGAGAGAGAGAGAGAGAGAGAGAGAGAGAGAGAGAGAGAAAATGCAACTCACTTCTTCCTGTCTTATATAAAATGATGTGAATTTCATACACTAAATACACATTAATAATTCGATGTAGTTTGTCCTGAAGCGTGTTACATTAGTATTTTATATACAGATCCATTTATGTCCTCCATCTTGGTTGGTGGTTTATGGAGTGCTGATTAGACATAGATATTTATAAACATTTGGCCTTCCTAAAAATATTCCACATCCAACTCTATTATATTATTCAGGTGAACTTGATCAGCTCGGGTCACTGTGTCCGTGTCTTCAGACTGACTGATTTGTCTCTGTGATGATTAATCTACACATCTGCTGGTAAAAAAAAGCCATTACCCAATGCCGTGTTCCTCTCCTCCAGAAACTCCACCCTCACGATTTGATTGACAGGAGGCGCATCCTCTAGTTTGTCGATCAGAGCCGTCACCAGGTCTTCGTTGTTGCCAGGGAAGATGCCCAAATGGTCTCCAGGCAGGTATTTGAGACTCTCGTGGTTGTTGGCATGGAGCTGGACGTAAATGGTAGATCGACTAAGAGAAAACAGAACAGGCAATTGGGAATGGTTAGATCGTGGAGAATGGGTCTCATCTATCTTCTAGATAAAATGTTAATAAAATAAGTTGTGTAAATGTTTTCGTTGGTCAGAGTAAACAAAAATTCCTTTCAGACGAATCATTTAGTGATAAATAACAACTAACCTTCTTAAACTTGAAAGCTAAACCCATCTAAAAATTCCAGAAACACATTTTTCAGTTATATAAATCGAAGCGGCCAACAATAATAGCTATGTCCTTGCAGATGAATTTACATAAACCCGGGAACCTGGATTGTGTAAATCCTCTTCTGAACAAGTTCAACAAATAAAGTTGTTTGTACTCAGCTTGATATATGAGGCTCATTGTCCGGAATTTTGTCAAGAGCAGTGTGTTCCTGCGTTTCTGTACTTGTGCCCCGAGTGTACTTCGCACTCAGAGAATGAAAATACAAAACACTGAACCAAAATGCTTCTCTCCTGTAACCCCATCTCAGTTCAGGGGCATCGGAACATGGATTTAAAATAAGCACAGTCAGTTCACTGCGTCATCAGGAAATGTGTTTATTCCTTCCCTACAGCTTCAAGCAGCACACTTTCAAAGGTTGCTAGAACTTGTGTGAGTACTTTTGTTAGAAAAATGTTCAGGAACAGACAGTTAGTTACTATATATACACACTATATTGCCAAAAGCTTTGGAAAGTTGGCCCGCCCTTTGCAGCTATCACAGCTTTAACTCTTCTGGGAAGGCTTTCCAAAAGGTTTGTGGGAAATTTTTGACCATTCCTCTAAAAGCGCATTTGTGAGGTCAGGCACAAGAAGATCTGGCTCGCAGTCTCCGCTCTAATTCATCCCAAAGGTGTTTTATTGGGTTGAGGTCAGGAGGCTGTGAAGCCTCCACACTGACAGAAAAATGTACTTTCTGAAGTAATTAATGAAGTTTTAGAGACAGATATCGTCTGTTAGCTGGAAATATTGCTCAGGCTGTTTCTGGGAAATGTGGAGCTACTTATAAATAAAGACTAGAAGCTAGCGTTAAAGTGCAAAATTTATGCTAACAATCCTGCATATGTATGAAGGATGAAAATTTCAATGCTCGGTGAATGTAGAAAAAGATTTGTAAGGGATATTTTCCTAAAAATATGTATTGATATGTTAATAAACTACGAAGGCTTCAGGGGTAAAATGATGTAATTACATTCAGCATGGACGACCAACCAAACGTTAATGGATCCCATCGATATTTTGCTTTCTAAATTAAACCCATTTTCTAAGATGAATATATTATTAAACATGAGCTGATGATACTCCTCAGGCTTTTAAACAACACCAGAACCTTTTTCTTCTCACATTTCTCTTTCAACCTGTTACAGATTTTAAACATTTTCTAACACATAACAGCGAGACAGAGCTAGAATCTCAGTGCTGGTAATGCAGCGTGATCCGAAAGCGCACCGCTCTCACACTTCGACGAGGTCACCAAGAGCTCGGAGCTGGATATCAGAGTGCGTGTGTGTGGAAAACATGAACCCGTCCATCTGTCTCTCTGGTACACGCTGCATTAAGTGCACTTAATGCTTTTAAAGTACTCGGAGGTCCGGCCCTGGTAATCAGATAACTTACTTTGACTTGACACTCTGAAGATTCTGTCTCATCAGGAACTTGGCGCCGTAAACCTTCTTCTTGTGAATGTTGTAAAGAGCTGAGGAGGGAATATAAACCTCGGTCAACAGCCTGAAGCACACACACATACACACTTTATATACTTTATCCACACACACACACTTTATCTAAATTTATCTTCTCCACAAATGGAGGATATGGGAATATGCCGATTCTTCGGAAATCTATTGCTGATTAAGTTGAAGCTCTGTACCTTTTATACAAGAGAATGATAAAAGCTCGATAGGAGTTTTACGCAAACTCTTCTTCTTCTTTTGGCTTTTCCCTTCAGGGGTCTCCACAGCGAATTCTCTCTCTCCACCTACCCCTATCTTCTGCATCCTCAACACTTGCACCCACTAGCTTCATATCCTCATTTATTACATCCATATACCTCCTCTTTGCCTCCTGCCTGCTAGCTCCATATTATAATATATAATATTATAATATATATATATTTATTAATATTTTTTCAAAATATATATATTTTTTATTTATAATTTTTAAAGTTTTTTTTAATTAAATTTAATGAATTTAATTTGTACAAAAAATACAGATTGTATAATTATTGATTGTTGTATAATTATTGATTAAATAAATAATTATTGTTTATAGTTACTTAACAATATAGATATAATTTATTATTTAATTTAAAAAATATATTTTACTTATATTAATATTAATATATTAATTATTTAACATAAAAGGCTTTAAACCTGAAAAATTGTATGCATCATACGACAAAAAAAAGAATAACAAAAAAACAAAAACAAAGGAAAACTCTACATGCTTTACCACAACTTGAGATATGCAAATGACATGCAAATGACATGCAAATTGACCATGTTGGATCATCCCGCTGTTAAAATGATTGTGCATTATCATATTGATAAAATGAGGTTTCCAGAGGGGATAAAGAAATATTTTAACATGAGAAATACATTACTAATATCAGTGGATTTAACATAACAAAAAAATCATGCTGAGATATTTTAATTCTGAACCAAATACCACCATCTATAGTCGAAATATATATAATATAACTTGATTAAAAAAATGTAAAATAAATTAAATAAAATGTAAATCTGCACTTAAAGCATCTTTAAGCTCAACGTGAAGCTGTAAACTATAGGTGCTGCACTCTGAATTATAAATGTCTATTTACTTATTCTTTTTATTATTTATTTATTTATTTATTTATTTATTTATTTATTTATTTATTTATTAGTTTGTTTGTTTGCTTGTTTATCTATTTTTTAAATGCTATTTTCCATCTACTTTATTTTATGCTAGCACATCGCTAAATTGCTGCTTTTGTGCATCAAGCATTTCAGCTTAGCACGTCATAGAATTTTTTATAAATCAATAAATCACACATTTATTCATATATTATAAATAATTAATTATAACTATATTATTAGATTTAAATGAAGACACTGGCTTTGTGTGTGTGTGTGTGTGTCCTTGGTGGATCCTGAGGCTGCGCTGTACCTTGTGTTAGCGTTGGCGCTTCAGCTGTGTACGTCATGCGGAACTTGCTCTTTTTCCAGCTGCGGTCGTTACTGATGAGCGAATCGTTCGCCTTCTCGATGTTCACATCGTCGCCGACACAAAACACGTCGCAGGCGGCCTGAAAGATCCGGGATTTCATGTTAGTGTTTAAACCATTTGTTAGAAAAAATACATTTAGTGTGTTGTTTTATATTTATTTCATGTAAAAACTTGATTCTTTCAAAGCTAAGGTGCAAGTAAATCATCAGTTTCTAATGCTGATGATGTCACTGATGAGGCTCATGACCCTGATTGTGTTGCTGTAGTGACTGAGGGTTACTGCTCTAATGGATTTCAGAGATAACATCAGACCACAGCGTCGTGATGAAGGACTCGCAACACTTTAGGTCTTTTTTCTCTCCACTGTCTTTAGACCACCTAACAGGACAGGACAGGACAGGACGGGACAGGACAACATGGGCATCTTTATTCCTATCCCTCAATCCATCTCTTTATCCATCCATCCATCCCTTCACCAATTCAACATACATGCATGCATGCATACATCCATCTACAAAATTAACATGCTCCATCCATCCATATACCAATCTATCCACCCACTGACCAATACATCCTTTCATCCATCCATCCATCCTTCCCTTCACCAATCCAACATGTATGTATCCATTCATCTATACACTAATCTACAAATCTAACATATGTCCATTTGTGTATCTACTGACCAATATATCCAACCCATCCATCCATCCATCCTTCACCAATCCAACATGCATGCATACATACTTCCATTTACAAATCCAACATGCTCCATCCATCCATTTAACAATCTATCAATCCATCCATCCATCCATCTAGCAATCCAACAAACCTCCATCTATTCATCCATCCAGCAATCCAACAAGCAACAATCTATCTATCCAGCAATCCATCCGTCCTTTCATCTACCCATGTATCCCTTACGCAATCCAGCAAGCATCCATCCATCCATACAGTAATCCATCTAGCCTTCCATCTACCCATCCAGTCCACCAGCAATTCAACAAGCATCCATCCATCCATCCCGCTTTCCAAAATGCATCCATCCATCCATCTATCTATCTGTCTGTCCATCCATCCATCCATCCATCTATCTGTCTGTCCATCCATCCAGCTTTCCAGAAAGCATCCATCTATCTATCCAGCAATCCAATCATCCATCCATCCATCCCCTTACCCTTGTCTAAAAGTGCACTCTTGCACACAAATTCCCAACTGTACAATAACAGCTCCTTTGAATTGTTTTAGCTCCCCTCTGTATAATTTCCTTAGAGTTTGTATACAAACTTTCAAGAATTCTTGATGATTTTGAGGAATCATTTATTGCGCTAGGTAGATTTACGTAACATCTTTTTCTTTTCTGTGTGTTGGACTGCAAAAATGCTGTTTTTGATGCAATGTACCTTAACCATGATTCCTGGATATACATAAATATAAAGAAGTACTTATTTACTATTATAGTGTGGAGTCACATGGAAATGTCTTGCAAAACATCTTACATAATATACAAAAAGCTTGCTATATGAGAAAAGGGAATCTGAAACAATTAGCCTGGAGCTAAATCCTGATTCTTGAGCACATCATCACATTACGATGACGTCCACACGGCACGTTCGTTGATTGTAAGTACCTTGAAGACTTTCTTAGCCCAGGTCCTAAAGGCCTCCTCTTGGCCACACAGTTCGTCTCCCTCGCCCATGCGGAGTATGCGTTCTCCTCCGAGCTCCTCGAACAGCGTGTCCACAGCGTGGGCAAAGGCGCAGAAGTGTGGGTAGGCCCGTGAGCCAAGGCCAAACACAGAGAACCTATCAAAGACATGCAGAAAGACAAAAACACTGACAGGCTAGAGTGTGGGCAGGCCCTGTGGCTCCAAGGCCAGTAACAGAGACGCTACAGGAAAGGGATATGTACAACACCACACAAGCTGGCCTGGAACCGGGAACAAACCCACTTAGAACACGCATATAAAGAGTGTGGGTGTAGCCAAGGCCGGAGATTTAGAGACAAAAACATAACACACACACACACACACACTGAAAGACTGAGAACCTGGGATAATATGCGATGCAGTTAAATGAAACTACACTGTACGTGTTAAGCGTAGAAACAGTCTTCAAGTACCTGACATTAGCGAGCGGTCCTGTGCTCTCAAAGTGGGCTTTAGGCTCAGGTTCATCGCTGGAGGATTTCCGAGTGTCCGAGTACGAAGACACGCTGTTGAAGCGGACCTTGTAGCTCCTTCGAAAAAGCAAACATTACATAGTGAATAGAAAATTCTTGCATTTGGAACAATTTCGGAAGAAAACCATCGTTCAGGACGGATATCTGAATTTCTCACTCAATTCAGGGAGCGATTTGACTTTTTAATCTTTTTTGTGCACCTTCTGCTGCTTGAATTGAAACTGCATACGAATGAGCCACACCCCCTCTGTTGAAACGACAAATGGGGGTGGGGCTGTGTCACCTGGGGGCGGGGCTGATTTCAGGGCCAGAAATATGTGATAAGAAGTCTGAAAGTCAGATGCCATATTGTTTATTATGATGATAATAATAATAATAATAATAATAATAATAATAATAATAATAATAATAATAATAATTATTATTATTATTATTATTTTATAACAATAATTTTATCTCTTATTTCTAGAAAGACAGAAAAAAAACAGTAAAAGTGAGAGACAAATATAGAAAAAGAAAAAAAAAGAATGTTTTAGAAAGTAAACCTTAACAGAAAGAGGTCATATTTACAGCAATGCAATAATAACCAGTGTACACCGACCAACCATAACATTATGACCACCTGCCTAATATTGTGTTGGTCCCCCTTTTGCTGACCCGTCATGCACTGTGTATTCTTTGTCAGAACCAGCATCGCCGGGTCACCACTGTTCCTTCCTTGGACCACTTTTGATAGATACTGACCACTGCAGACCGGGAACACCCCACAAGAGCTGCAGTTTTGGAGATGCTCTGATCCAGTGGTCTAGTCATCACAATTCGGCCCTTCGTCAAACTCGCTCAAATCCTTACGCTTATCCATTTTTCCTGCTTCTAACACATCAACTTTGAGGACAAAATGTTCACTTGCTGCCTAATATATCCCACCCACTAACAGGTGCCATGATGAGGAGATCATCAGTCTTATTCACGGCACCCCTTATTGGTCATAATGTTACGGATGATCTGTGTAAGTAAAGTAAAACACTGACCTGGTTACAACATGTTCCACAGAATCCATCTATGCATGAAATTAGATTATATTCTATTAGGTTTAACTCAAAAACCATTATGTTTTCTTCAGCTAAATGACCTCTAGCTTCTCCTTTCTATAAAACATGTTCAAACATGACCAACTGGAGGAAAAGTTTCCACTCAGAACCTTACAACACATATACTCTCAAATAAAAAGCCCTTTATTAAAAGGTAAAAACTCTTTACTTAAAATGTCAGAGCAAAATGATCTACTCAATACACTGCAGTTCTTCACAGCCACTCACCATGAACACATCTCAAAATGGGCCTGAAAATCTGTTTCCAATCTCAAACACAAGCAGAGAAAAAATAAAATAAAATCCAGGACCCAAAACTCACCACCTGCTTTTGGTGTTTTATAACAACTGCATGAATATTCGAGTGTGTGTCTGCACTAATTCATGACGGCAAAGCCTCTGGGTGGGAGGAAGAGAAGAGAACCACTTGTGTGTGTTTAAACACACACACACACACACGCATGCACGTAGACACACACACACACACACACACACTCACTTTCTCTCAGTGCTGGTGGTTGGGTGTCTCATCTCCATCAATGCCGCACCAAATTTCTGTACCGGAGAAAAACAGAGAGAGAGAAAGACAGACAAAAAGTCAAACTGTGTGTGTGTGTGTGTGTGTGTGTGTGAAAGAGAGACATTAAAACATAATGAGAGAGAGAGAGAGAGAGAGAGAGAGAGAGAGAGAGAGAAAGAAAGAAAGAAAGAAAGAAAGAAAGAAAGAAAGAAAGAAAGAAAGAAAGAAAGAAAGAAAGAAAGAAAGAAAGAGCCATAGAAAGAGGACAGGGAGAGAAAAACAGAGAGAGATAGAAAGCCAAAATCAAAAAGCCAGAAATACAGAGACAGACAGAAAGTGGGAGAGACGGGTAGTGTGTGTGTGTGTGTGTGTGTGTGAGTGAGTGAGTGAAAGAAAGAAAGAAAGAGATCAAGAGCCAGAGCCAGAGAAAGAGGACAGGGAGAGAGAGAGAGAGAGAGAGAGAGAGAGAGAAAGAATTCCCAGCAATCAGGAGTGTAGAAGTGAAAGTGGGAAGTGGGAGATGGGAATAAAAGCCTGACCTCTCCGTTCTCAGGAGGATCTCCATTTCCAAATGTACTGGTCACCACCAGCACCAGGGTCTCATGCTCCAAGTGCACAACATCATAGTCTTCCATCGACGTGACCTGGGAATGACCATCACAGGCCGAGAGTAAAACACACACACTCCGTACCTCACTCAGCACACACACACACTCCGTACCTCACTCAGCACACACACACACTCCGTACCTCACTCAGCACACACACACACTCCGTACCTCACTCAGCACACACACACACTCCGTACCTCACTCAGCACACACACACACTCCGTACCTCACTCAGCACACACACACACTCCGTACCTCACTCAGCACACACACACACTCCGTACCTCACTCAGCACACACACACACTCCGTACCTCACTCAGCACACACACTCTGTACCTCACACTCTTGAACCTTTAACAGGGGTTCTTCCAAATATGAAGCACTAATAGAACACTTTATGGTTCTATATAGCACAGTTTCACGGGCTACAAAGATTATTAATAATAATAATAATAATAATAATAATAATAATAATAATAATAATAATAATAATAATAAATTCCCACGTATTCACTCTTCCCCATCTCAAAACTCTAAACAGATTCCTCCAAGAGAAGAAGCTGGAATTAAACTCTGCTCTTCTGCCTCAGCGACAGCAATCTGTTTGCAAAGAACAAACATTTACTTGTTAGCTACATGTTTGGGTTTTCGTATCTTCCTCTCACGCTGACATTTACATTCAGCTCACAAGCTCAAGTCCTCCTAGACGTACAAGTCGGAGAGCTTCTTCAAAAGGTCTTGCGCCTTCAATAGAAAAGAAGTGGGAACGACCCGGATAGGGGCGGGGCTAACTTCTGGGCTGGAAAAGAGCTAGCCTCATCCGTTTCAGAGAAATATTGCAGGTTTCTTTAATTTTTTTTCATTTTGATGATTATTACAGGACAGGAAATGATTTAAACAAATGCCAAACTGCACCTTTAAGAGCATAAGTCGAGCTAATATACGCGTTGAGCCGGATTAGGATGACGGTAATAGTGGCAGCTTGGAGCGGCGTAGCAATGATGAACTCTTTACTCAGCACTTTAACAAGGTGCTAATGCGCCGTTGTACAATTACAAGTCGCCGGTGTGTGTGTATGTGTGTGTGTTGGGAAAAGCGGGACAAATGGAGCTCTATGCCCAAGCCATGTTTATTTAACTACATTATATCAGCACTAAAGGAAAAATCTATATTATTTTCCTCTGTGAAAAACCTACACTATCATGCCTTTCTTGTATGCGATGCTGGTATCTCATTTCTTTTGAAGTCTCACACAGCCCGGGGTGTTTTGTGATTTTTATCTTAAACTGCAGCGCACCACTTTGGCTGAGGAAAGTCTCACGTGTCTCTTGGCGATTTACTGCATGGGAGGAAGAGAGATTGTGATAAGAGACACATTCGCGCCATGCAAGCTCTGCACTCGGCTCTGTGCTCGCGGTGTGAAAACGGCTCTGGCGCCCTGCAATCTGCAGGCACCCGAGAACCGACTGCGTCGAATAAATATCCCGAATGTACTGTTTGGCTGCCGAGTGAGAAAATACAGATGCTTTGTATTGCATAGGTTTGTACACATTCTACACATGTGCTAATGTTACCTTCGCATCGAAAGCGTGCTTGAAAATCTCACACAGGGTCTTCGCGTAGTCCTGCGATTTCCCCGTCTCTGTGGCAAACAATATGGTGGCTTTGACTCGCTTGGCCATGGCCTGACCCATCAGCTTAGCCGAGAACTTCACAGCTCTACACAAAACACACAGATAAGGACAAATGATTGAACTCCTCTCCTCCAGCACGATAAGATCTTTCCAGATAACGCTAGATTAATTCGAGCGCTGGTGTGACTTTGATTGCGTAACCGCTGAAACCACTTCACTAAAACGGCTCCAGGTTTTTCAGTATGGTTTATTTCACAGTGTTGTTCCCGAAGTCTCGATTCCGATTCGTCAGAAAGTGTTTATTCATTTTCTAACAGTAGGTATGGAGTAAATGTACTGGTTCTGATATGTTCAGGGGCGTTTTAGACGTGGGTTTTTAGCTCTGTTGGAGAACCCTACACTGAATTTTACTGGTTGAAGATAAACACCTTCACATTTTGGAGCATCTCGGACAGCAGAAATGGGTTTGATATCATCGTTTACGTTGCAGATAGAAACATATGTGTGGAAAAAATAACCATTTGGGGGATTTTTTGGAACTTTTCTATGAATATATTGCATCTAGCAGGCCAGATATAAGCAGAAATCCTTATGAAACACTACAAAATTATTAAAAACCGGAGTTTCTACATATATATAAAAATGTATAATATACAAATACCTCACTGTACATCTTGTACATCACTGTATATACACATCTGTACATCTTGTTCAGCATGTTAATTCTCGACACGTCTTCATTACTATACATTAATCGTACATACATATATAGATACATATTTATACCTATTTATAATTCCTACTATACCTGTGCATCTGTACTGTACATCTTTTATTGTAATTTATCGTAAATATGCCACTTATGCACTTCTGGTTGGATGCTAACTGCATTTTAATGGCTCTGTACATGCACTCTGCACAATGACAATAAAGCTGAATCTAATCTCATCTAATCTAATCTAATAAACCATTCAATGCTGAACATGGACACAACAAAACAGAGGCCCATTTTTCAGCCTCTGGGTAAGAGAGTTTGGATTTTCTTTGCTTTTTTTTGTCTTATGAACATGAAATGATTGATTAAATTGAGAGTCTAGTGAAGGAATGAGTTTCTCTAGCTTCTAGAGCACAAGCGATAACAGGAACTTGTTTCAGGGACATCACACAACGGTTAACAGATAAAAAGTACAGTAAATATAAATAGAATTAATACGTTGTGACAAAGTGTTGTGTTAAAAGTGAAGAGGAATAAAACACTGGGATGTGCGGTTATATATATATATATATATATATATATAAAAAAACAATTTTTCAGAGAGGTAAGAGAAACGTCAGGCCACGTCAATGGGAAAGGAAAAGAAAAGAAAAGAAAACAAAAGAAAACAAAAAGAAAAGAAAAGAAAAGAAAAGAAAAGAAAAGAAAAGAAAAGAAAAGAAAAGAAAAGAAAAGAAAAGAAAAGAAAAGAAAAGAAAAGAAAAGAAATTACTCTATAGATCATTTAAACAGGAAGCTAAACTCTTATTATTTCAGCATCCCTCCATACATCAGTCACATCAACAGGAACCTTTTCTTAAACAATGATTCCACCACAAAGTTCCATCCTCTTCCATCCTGCAGGTAATTAAACACAGTTACAGAAAAACAGGGAAAATGTTTTTAAAAGACTTCAAACTAAGTCGTGATGGAGGATGATGGAGGATGATGGGGGATGATGGAGGGAGCTCCACTGTGGTTTCATTTCCTCACCTTCCGCTAGATGTAATAACACAACCAGAGGATACACTTTCACACACACAGACACACACACACACACACACACACACACTCAGACACACACACACACACACACACACACAAGCACAGAGACCTGTCTCAGAGGCAACGGCTGTCAATCATAATCACAGTCAGAGAAAGAGAGAGAGAGAGAGAGAGAGAGAGAGGGAGAGGAAGAGAGAGAGGAAGAGAGAGTGACGGAGGGGGGAGATAGAGAGAGAGCGTAAGAGAGGAATGTAGGAAAAGAGAGGAGGAGAGGTAGGAAGAGAGTGAGTGACGGGGGGGTGAGAGAGAGAGACAGGTAGGAAGAGAGAGATAGATAGAGTGGAAAAGAGAGAGTGTGACATGGAGAGGGGAGAGACAGAGACAGGGACGAAGAGAGTGAGAGAGAGGGAGGAAAAGCGAAAGAGTGACGGGGAGGGAGAGAGACAGATGGGGAATAGAGAGATAGATAGATAGATAGATAGATAGATAGATAGATAGATAGATAGATAGATAGATAGATAGATAGATAGATAGATAGATAGATAGATAGATAGATAGATAGATAGATCTGTGTGATAGTGTGTGTGTGTGTGAGAGAGAGAGAGAGAGAGAGAGAGAGAGAGAGCGTGAGAGAGAGAGAGCGTGAGAGAGAGAGAGCGTGAGAGAGAGAGAGACATGGAGGAAGAGAGAGAGCCAAATGAAATAAAGTAAAATGAAAGTGTTTATATTCACACTCACTTGGCGAGTTTCTTAAAGCCGATGGCTCTTTTCTTGGTGGGAGTGCCGTTCACTCCTTTCCACACATGAGTGTTCCAGGGGTCAGTCTGTGGGCAGATCATAATCATTATCATTAATGATTAATAATCCTAATTATATTATAAACATAATAATAATAATTTTTTTTAAAAATCCACTTCTTTACAGGATGTGTTCTGGATCTGTTGCTATACTGACCAGGATAAAGGGCTTGGATGAATCAAATGAATCAGTGAATCATTCTGGAATGAATCAAGTCTTTTGGGCTTATCTTATGGATTGCTTATGATGATATCAGTTAAAAGTGCAGTCAAGGACAAAAAAAAACCCAAAGGAAAATCTTTCCCCACGTTTATTATTATAGATGCGTCAACGTCCTGGCTCTCAGGTAGTGGAAGAGTCCAAACTGCTGAGTCACTGTCTGTCTACGTACAATATGTTATTGATGGAGACTAAAAAGCCCTTATGTAAACCACTTCACATAAGAACATCTGCTAAATGATTTAAATGTAAACTCTCTATGTGATCTCGTCTCTATGGCAGAGCAGACCTGGTATTCGAAGGAAGGCGTGAGTCGGTAGTTGAGCATCTCCTGGTGGAAGACGGGCGTTATGCTGCCCGACATCGGAGGAACGATCCACACCCAGTCCCCCGGGCAGCCACCCCTCACCCGGTACTCGTTCTCCATGTGCTTCATGAAGGACTCTGTGGCTGAGTGATGGTCCACAATGGTCACCTTGGACATCTGTACATGCGGGAAGATGGTCATAAATATCCGAATTATGATGCAATTACGGTTTCAAACACATGTATGGTGTTTTCCACACTGACAGGTTGATCACCAGCCTTCTGATTGGTGTAAAGACTGAATAATAAAAAATATATATATATCACGCACTGTTGTTTATACCCTGCTTGGAAATCTGGACATTTTTTTCCAATTGCTGAACTGTAACGCAATAAAAAATCCATACAGTAAATAATAATATATAATATAATATATAAGATCTTTATATATATACACATCTTTCACGGTGTGGGTCCGTGGGTCCATCACAGGCTTTTTATAAAAGAATCAAAAGCTTTGTGAGAAGAAATGGAAAAAGTTAAATTGAATTTATGTGAATTTAAATGCCTTCATCTGGTCCCAGGTATATTAACTGATTTATGTAACATGATTACAGACGTGATGTGATCGTGTCAGTGATGTTTTCCACTCATGAGATAGCAACGTAACGTCAATTTAATACTACAGTCAAGATTTTACAGCATAGCTGGATCATGTTACAGTGGAACCTCGGCATACGAATGCCTTCGCTTATGAATTTTTCACCTTACGAAGTGAAATTTTGCATCGACATACAAAGCATTTTCGGCATACAAACTGAACGGATCACCGGCTAAGTTGCACGGACGTCCGGGAGCCGTTCAAAACTTGTTAGCGGTCAGTGGAAAGCCAATTAAAGCCAACCGAAGCAAGTTCACGTCAGTGAAAGCTGTTTGGAAAGAGTCAAACCCACGATACCAACGTTGGCTTTAGCATGCGATCAAAAGCTAGGTGATTTTTCGGGCGTTTTTTTGTTGACAGATTGGTGGTGTGGGTGGTCTGTTCTATTTTTCAAGCGTGGTGGCACAACTTCCTGTGAGGAGCCTTGACATGGAATGCTTGGCTTGGGTCAGGTCTTTGTAAGCAGCCATACAGTTTACATACGCTTCATATTGGTCATATTTTTGGGTGGAACGGATTATCTGCATTTACATTATTTCTAATGGGAAACTTTATATCGAAATACAAATTTTCGCCTTAAGCACTCTCCTCCAGAACAAATTAGACTCGTGTGGCGAGATTCCAATGTACTATAACGTGAATTGATAGCATTCATTGTACGTAATTTATTCCTTACACACACTCAATCAATAAACTCTAAATGATTGACCTTCCTTGTCATGTGACATCACCTTAAACAGTACACAAACCACACTTTCTTAAGAACTATTAGACACAATTTCTAATCGATCCTCAACATCACCTGGTAACTGTAGAGAACAGCGATATTGATTTCCACCAGTGCCTGGTCTTTCCACAGAGAAGACGTCTTCCTGGTGTCCAGCCCCATCATGGTGGCTACTTCCTGTTGAGACATGAAGGTGCAGGATTTTAAACACTTCTACTGTTCATAAAGCGGTGCTTCTTTAATCTGGCACCTAGGTGGTGAAACAAACTTCCTTAGATATCAAACCAGCTGAGTCTTCAAACCACGTCTTGAGACCTTTCTCTTCCTGAAGTACTTTTGAGACTTAGGGTATTCTTAGTGAACCAGTATCAGTGTTTTCACTGGCAGATATCGAAGCACTTCTGGTTAATCACTATGGATAAGAGCGTTTGCCAAATGCCTGAAATGTAAACGTTCCCCTGGTTTAAGTGATGGAAAACTACAGTGGTGCTTGAACCCTTTCAAATGTTCTATATTTTTGCATAAATATGCTTCAAAACATCACTTTGTCTACTTCTGTAAAATTCTGATGACTGTTTTGGGTCTTATTTATGGACAAATATAGAAAATTCTAAAAATTTTAAGCACCACTGTACCAACCCAGCTTATTAAACAATCTCTCTGCAGAAATTAAGGCAGAAGTAAGCAAACTCTGATAGATGGATGAGTTTGCAAATTGTTCTAGATGGACAATTGAGCAGATTTTCTGCAGATTTGGGCCAAGATGCATCGTGTGACAGCGCAACCCAAAAAATGTATTTATTAAGTTGATACAAGCGCTTATGTAAAGTTTAGCATATAATAGAGCAATATAACAGGTGAAGACATGTTTCAAAGGTATCTGTAGTATTCCTATGAACAGATATAAAGCATTATATAAGCTTACATTAGTAAGGAATCCAAAGAAAACATAAGATTAGTTGTTATTGTTTGAAGTCATGTCATTCATGTGACTTCTCCCCTGTTATATGGCATTATAACACATCCGTTTTTAGTCCTTTAATAACCTGATAAAACTGTCATCATCCCATCGTCCTGATCTCAATCATGCGGATAAAGGTAGCGGACACTAATCCGTAACACGGGTGGGTGTTGCGTAACTTTCTCTAACCTTCTTCACTTCCTCCTCCACATAATGGTTATGGAAATGAGATCTCTGAGCCTGAAAGGAATGATGCGTCATAAACACATTACCTTTTTTTAATGCACCTCTTGTTTTAACACACACTGACAATTTGGTGTAAAGCGACTATCTCCGGTCCTGTAGGAAGCAGCGAATGTGTAACAGGAAGCGGTACTGATAAGGGAGCGATAACCATCACTGAAGTGATTTATCTCAAGTAGTTCCAGTTACCAGGATAAAAGATTTATAATATTATAAAAGGTTGAAATGGAAAGGTTTGTAAAGGTAAAGCTTCTTCTTTGGGTGGGGAACGATGCCGCATTTAACACGTCGCCTCTATTTTATATTCACCTGAACGAATCTGAGGTCATGGTTTAATCGGAAAAGTATCCATAATGAATTATAATGGTTGCATTACCATATTTCTGAATTAGTATATTGTACCCTAGCAAATGGGCTACGATAATAGAAATTCAACCACTGTCATTATGCTAATGGCAGCCGTCTGGGATAATATTGGATTTAGTTGAACCGATAATCATAACGCATGCGAGGGCTGCATTAGGCACAATAATAGCTAATTAGGAGTGTGTAATCCAGAGTAACCGCAGTCACAGCCTTTAGAGATTTGTACCTCTAAAATGTTGTAGCGCGAACTGTCACAGAAATCCCGCACGCCGATTTCGGTGCCCATGTACCACCCGCTGAAAGGGCAAGCGGTGAACTCCAAGCCTCCGATCTCTAACAGCATGTTAGACACAGCAGGTAAGCCGTACCACTTCAGGTTCAGGTCCTTGAACCACTCGAACCTGGGGGATAGAAGGAAGATAATAAGGTGACATGGGGGTTTTGTTTATTAAGCTGGATATGAAATAAGTTTACTTTTAGGGGCATTTACACAAGAAATGTGCCATCTGGGAAAATCCGGTTTATTTGGGGAAATACCTAACAGAACTCCTACGTTTAATTAAGGGTTAAAAGTCGTCTAATATGTAAGCATTTTCAATTTGTACATTAGGCAATTCCACCCACAAGTGTATTATAAGAGATATCCCTCCATTTTTATTTCACTTCTTAATTCGCACACCATGATTTGTCTCCAGATTTTACTTTTTCACGCTGCTAAAACAAGTTTCTCTTCAAGACTTCAGGCAAAACTTCGGAAAAATGTCTTTTTTGTCCTCGTTTTGCTCTTTCCGATCTCCGATAACATTTCCTTTTATGGAGTTTGTGGGTGTCCCTATATGCAAATGAGCTGTAGCGTGAACTCGCCTTGCACTTCGGCTGATTGCGTTAAGCAACAGATGCAAATGAGTACGCAGAAAATCAACATTACGTGACGGGAATTTTTAGTTCTGTGCAGGCTATGAAATTATTTCCACTGGCAGGTTGATAAATCAGGAGATGTATGATCTCGAGTCTGTGGGCACGGGAAAAAAAAAATCTGTGTGAGATATTTCGAGAAGTCGTGACGTTTTGCTTTGGTTCAGAAACTCCTGAAAAGCACTAAACTCCGCCTTCCTGGATGTGGATGTAAAAATAAAAACAAGACTGTTTGCCAAAAAAGGCATTAGGTGCACCCAAATTAGCATCTAGATTTAAATATCCTGTTGTTTACAACTTCATCTAGCAGGAATCTACCAGTTTCTCAGAATTTGCCCATCGCTCAATGCATTTACTGTGAACTGTGCCAGAGCTTTCATTATCACTCTACCAGCACCTGCAGGATTCTCAGGTGTTTGCACACGTGGCCAAATTGGCCTTTGGCTGCTTTTGAGCATCTGCTGAGCCAAGAAATCCTCCTCACTAGACAGCTCAACATTTACACCCTCTCTCTGCCAAAGTCTTGTGTTACATCTGGTTCCAATTTGTTTCCTTACCATTTAAAGATGTCAAGAAATGAGATTTCTTGAATGGCGAGTTTCCACAGAGACTTCCACAGAGTGGGTGTATTGACTGTTCCGTAAAATAACAGAAGAATATCAGATCTCTGTGATGATTAGATCACTCCAAGTGGAAAAAAAAAAACAAAACAAGATTAACGTTTCGTGGTCATCAGTAAGATTTGACCAATCGTATAATGACCTCCACCTGGTATATGTTATGCATTTGCATCCCAGTTCCCATGGCAACGAACACCATGTCATCTCATCTCCGCCTCTCCTTTGTTACCCGAGTGTGTTCACCTGTCACGTGTCATTTCTTTATTCATTCTTCTCTTTCTCCCCTGTTGTGTCATAAGCGATGGCCAAATCCGCACCTGCTTTGTTACCCGGGTGTGTTCACCTGTCACGTGTCACTCTATTTATTTTTTCTCTTTCTCGCCTGTTGTGTCATCATTCATGATGAAGTCTTATGATAGATCTTCACCCCTGACTATGATTCCTAGACAACCTGTAATAAATATCACACCAATCACACACACTTTGCATCCTGTCAACACTTACAGCATGTCTACACTGTTTTTTTTTTCAGACCTAGTAATCCCTGGTCTGCAGATTAGTACCTACTCTTGAGCAGGAACTAAAACAGTTCCTAAAACTACAATCCAGGTTCTTCTGATGGAAATATAGAGAAGGTTGGAAAAGTTGACAGTTTCCCCCACTGATTCTTTCACTCACTACTGATTGTTTCTAGTACTGATTCTTTCATTTGAGAGAGAAAAGGCAAAGATTCCCATATGATCAAAAGAATGCAGTGTAAGTGATAATAGAATGTCACCTGTCAGTTATCCTGCAGTATTCTAGTGTCTAGACATCACTGACCTCACCATCAATTTGGTCAGAAGTCCAGATTAAGCCATTTTCTTTTACAGTGGAACCTCGGCATACGAATGTAATTTATTCTGGAGACGAGTTCTTGAGGTGAAAATTTGTAATGCAAAACAAATTTCCCCAAAAATATGACCAATATTCCCAATACGAGGCGTATGTAAACTGTATGGCTGCTTACAAAGAACTGACCCAAGCCAAGCATTCCATGTCAAGGCTCCTCACAGGAAGTCATGCCACCAAGCTTGGGCAGAAAATAGAACAGATCACCCACGCCACCGATCTGTCAACAAAATAACGCTCGAAAAATCACCTAGCTTTGAACACATGCCGAAAGCAACATTGGTATCATGGGTTGACTCTTTCCCAACAGCTTTCACTGACTGAAAAAAAAATCGTAAACTCTCTTCAGTTGGCTTCACTTGGCTTTCCACTGACGCTAACAAGTTTTGAACGGCTCATGGACGTATACACAACTAAGCCGGCATTCGGTTCGTTTATATGCTGATAATGTATATGTATGGCGATGCAAAATTTCAATTCTTAAGGCGAAAATGCGTAAGGTAGGGCATCTGTATGCCGAGGTTCCACTGTACCTGTATATATCGCATGTGTGAATGCTAAATAATTCACCATGTCACAACATGCTCTAGAGATTGTCTAGAAAGCGTTCAGCTACACAGACAAAATTAAAAACAAGTTAGTCTAGACCTACAATAGCCACGTCTGCACATCCAGGCTTCCTACTTATGTATTTTTTTTCATACTGTGTTAATATTTATACATGTTTACATTAAACATGACCAATCTGAAAAATGTGACCAATCTTACTAGTTTCCATGGCGATCAACAGTGTGTGTATTTTGTTAATCAGCCCTTGTACTGGCATTGATTTGTTGTTCTATTGTGTTCACCTGTACCGTGTCACTCCTTGGTTAGTATTGTGTCTATGTTCCTAATAACGTTCCTACCCTATTGTTCTTAGTATATCTGTTTCGTATCAAAGAATCAATATGAATAACAAACAGTATTTCGATTGGAGGATTTAGACATTTCAAGGAATAGGAAGGACTTCATTTTTTTCCATGTGAAAGAAAAAGCAAAATCGTCTCAAGCCTGTAAATCCATCATTACTCCATTTGTGTGGTTTAAACATCAATAGCTTGAACATGGTACTGTTTCAAAAGGAATGTAAGTAGCACAGGTTGTGCTTCTCTCAGCTTGTCTGAGGCATTATCAGTGCCCATGGAGGCTGACAAACTGGCACCGGCTCTCATCTTGAATCTGGGGGAAGGGCCAGTTTTATGCTGCCTTGGCCTGCGTCCCTGACTTACGCATGCAGGCCACTTGTTCTCAGCATGACTCCCGTGATGCTAATACTCTGCCAGCCTCTCAGATTCACAGCACTACATTCACAGTTTCATCATTTGGGTACAGGCTTAAATGAGACAGAATATGCTAGAAGCACATATGATAGGCCTGTATATAAGTTTGAGGTCTCAAACTTCATGTGTCCAGGGATTTTTTCCCAGAGTAAAAATAATTTCCAAAGACTCCCTTATGGTCACTGAGCAGATTTAAAGAATTTTTAAACAACAGTATGGCAAATTTATACAATCATGTTCATTTATATGAGCTATAAATGTTATTAGCATCAAGTTGATTAGATCTTTAAGTTCATCTCAGGTAGGTGGACCCTGGACTTTGAGAGCAATGGATATATAAAAAGAGCTTCTACTGAGAGGGCAGCTAGAATACCATAGCAATAGCATTTAGAATACCAGCTTATTCTGGTCAAATTTCAGGGCAGCACTGAAAGCAACTCACCAGAGGTCTATGAAGTTTCCGCAAACAGAGAACTGCTTGTCTAGTCGCTAGATATCATATTTGTGCTAGCATACAGAAGGATAAAACACCCTCACAATGTACGTAGCTAGCTAACTCAATGTAGATTATGTGTAGCTAGCAAGCACTTATTGGATTAGTTTTAAAAGTTTGCCAGAAGTCATTCACTGACAGGATAAACCTAGCAAAAACACAGAGTCTGGTAAGATTCTGAAGCAGAATTGCTAGCGTCAAACCTGATGGCCACTAAGGATGCTACTTTCTCAATGCTTATTGTGTTCAGCACCAAGAAATTAGCAGCTACTTCAGAGTCCATCTATTAGTTTAAGCTAAAAAACGATCAATATTAAACAAACAAATGCTACATGTTTAGGATGTTGGGTTTTCCTGAATGTGATGGCTGTTTGTTTAATTTTTTAAAATGCTGCCATTGAGAGAATGTAGCTAGTATGACGTAATCTCCCTGAATGAAACGCAGTAAGTTTTTAAGACTGTTAACCAAGATCTGGTTTTATTTTATGCTTCTTTACTTCACCAGCAACATAAACCCCAACATTTTTCACTTCAACAAAAGTCAATAATTTTCTTAACCAGGTGTTTTATATATATAGCTAACGCATCTTGTTACTTACTTGGGGTGCGTGATGATGACTTCCAGCACGAGATCATCGGGGATCTCAAACAGCTCTGGATCGTTGCCATTTGCTTGAAGCAAAAGGGGCAAGACATCGAACCGGCCTCTGGGTGCTTTCCATCCCTGTTGTATACAGATCTACAATATAGCAGGAAAAGACACACAAACACATATTAGAGCCAGGGAACTGGAATTATTATAGAAGCTGTTTATAGATCTTTTAATGTCTCTTTTGTTCTGGGTAATGGCGTTTGTGACAGCTCCAAAAACTGACTTCATAAATTTCCAGCAGAGCCTTGAACAGATATTTAGTGTATATTTCAGTACTTTCCATAAATAACCCGATTTTTTTTTCTTTTTTTTTCCGAAAAGCCACAAGTTCTTCCCGCCGTAATTATCAAAAATGACGCACCAAATAATCAGCCCCACAGCAGGAGGCTTGAGGCCACATGCTGTCTCTTCTGACAAATGAGTTATAGCGGTTAATCATTTTCCATTCCACAGTGCTTGTATTTTTCGTTGTTATTAAGTATATACTATATCCCAGACAGCCTCCTTGCTCTCTCAGTACACCCAGGAGAGAGAAGCCATTATAATTTTGTCTCCAGAAGGTGGTGATTTAAAGTCTCACCTCAGTGAGCTCCAGGGAAGCAGGATCTCCCAGAACTGAGCCATCGGGCTGCTTGTAGCCAGCGTAGCGGATCAGTTGACTATTCCATACCCGGAAATCATGTTTCCCATATGTCCTCTGAGGAAAAATGGTGATGGCTGACCTGCAGATAAGATAGGAGATCTGAAGATGAGGATGTTGATGCAAGGATGCCTCTGACAGATGGGGGACACCCACAGAAGGATATTTCCTTTTCAATAAAAAATGCCATTCTTTTAAATAAGAAAAATGTACTGATGGAAATTCTCTCCCTGGTCTTGAAAACGTTCATCACACTGATGGAAATTTTGACTATACTTGATATGACAGTACAGCAGGAAATCAGTCAGTAATGTCATGGAAGATTGTAGCTGTATAATCCAAAAACTTTTTTAAAAGCAAACTACATAACAGCTCTTGGCTCACTGGTTTAATCTATAGTTCTTTCCAAATTTTTCCTGTTCAAACCCTCTCCCAAATCTCTCAAAAGCTTGCTACACTTTTACAAAATTGTCCCAAGGCTGAACAAGCGTGTTCATTATCCCCTAAACGGACCGGTATACTATCTAGGATGTGTTCTCATCTCATGCACAGTGCTCTGAAGACACCCTGGAGGAAACCCTTATGCAAGTACATTTTCTGAGGCCAAAAATGTGATTGAAGTCGTGTACCGCATATCAAGAGACGCATGCAAGTCCAAAAATAAACCCAGCCTGTTGACATTCTGTATTACGCAGCAAAGACATATGAATGTCACCGAAAGTGTTATGGATAAATCTGGGTCATAGTGTTTAAAAAAAGCATCACCCATTCCGATAAACGATAAGAGCTCAAGCGGAGCAGCAGGTGGGGGACCACCGGTGTCTGCACTGACAGGTCCCGATGACGTACTGAGGGAACACTGGATCGTGTTTGTCACTGAAGATCAGGAAAACGATACTTTTATTTAAAAGAAAGTGGATAAAAAGGTTCTTCCTTTGCATCTCGATCTCTCTGTCTCCATATTGCTTAACTAACCCCTTCGCTCTCCGCCTGCTACTCTCTTCCAGCCTCTGATCAATGCATAAAGTGACACTAATTAAGCTGAACACAGAATAGGTGTCATGTATGATTAGCTCTGTAGTCAGGCAGGAATCGAATTTGGCTCTGCACTGGCAGGTGCCGCCCACAAGGAGCTCTTGAGAAAGGTGATGAAAAGAGGTAGATAAGCAAAGCTGGGAAAGTACATAGATGGGAAAAATACCGAGCTGGAGAAGAAGTGGAGGCGGGAAAAAAAAATGAGTGATCGATATAACAATAACATATGAGTAATAATTTTCTAAAGTACTCAGGAAAAAAGTAGTAATTCCTAAAATCCCTCCGAAATATCCGACCCCACATAAACTCCCAAGCACCTATACCCCCCCCCCACACACACAAAAAAAACAAGTATTTCCACCACTTACCTGAGGTTGCCTTTGTTAGTGGCATATTTGATGTGATTGCAGATGTAATTAAACATTCCGTGTGCTGTTGTGCAGTCTCGAGCATCGAACACCTAGTCAAAAACATCTCCCTTATTATCCTCGTAATCATCATATAATTGCTGTAATTCTGGGTTTGTTTTTGTGCATACAGATGTCTCTTACCAAAGTAAAGAAAATACAATTTGCCTGAAACTAAAGCTGAGTGTGTCTACCTGTAGTTTGGACCATTGGATCCTCCCTACGCAGCGAGCGGCGTTCCTCCAAGCGTGCTTGGCGCCGTAGATTAGCTCGGTGTCTTTCAACTGGTACGTTCCAGAAGTTTCAATCTCCTTCTTCACCTCCTCCAGTCTGTCCTCATGTGCTTTGGATCCACACCTGCAAGCCACCCATGGATGGAGGATTAGCCCCACCAGGACATACTGTTCTTTATGTGAATATATGACATGATGCATGAGCTACCTTTTTATTGATGTATAGTACTGGTTGATGAAGTCTGTAGCCAGTGGTAGCAGCTCGTCTTTGGTCCGAACTTCATCTGGTTTACTTCTCATGTTTGGTGTCATCACTGAGCCTATACACACTCTTTCGTTGCAAATTGGCACCTGTAATTGAAAATTTGTCTGGTAAGTTCACACAGATTTTGACATGCAACTTGGACAATGTGGTGGTTTGATGGTTAAACCTTTGGGCTTGTGATAAGAAAGCTGCGAGTTCCCAATACTGCAGTGTGTTTTTCCACCATTTCCGGCTCACTTTGGTGCCACCCATCAGCCAACTCTCCCTTACTGTTTGGGAGGTACCAAATGGGAAAACTTGAAGATATGAGGGTGCTTCCTTTAAAACCGTAAAGCCAGCCAGACTCTGAGGTAAGTTCTATCTACCCTCTATGGCATCCATAAGCTTGCAGACCCCAGACCACAGATGCCTGTGTAATCAGCTGCTAATCAGCTTCTGTTTGTACCCCCCGATAAGTGTAAACAAAATGCAACTGTCCCCTTATATAGATTACAAATGATTAAATCTACAGCCATAATAAGGGTTGGTTAGTTTGACCTGGTGGAGGAACTTTAAAGCTGTATGTCAAAACCTTGCAACTGAAAGTTTCCCTTTCAGGAGAGGTTCCAAGTTTAACATTCGAGTTGAATCAAGTGAGGAATCAACTAGCTAATCCTTATAAAAAAATAAAAAAAAACAACAACAATGAATGGCAAGTTAACAACACCATCCACAAATTTCCTTCAAAGACAAACTACAACAGAGGGCTTGCCTGCCTGATACTGCTTCGAGCAGAATCTCCATAAGTAGTACAAAACCCTTAAGTATCAAGGGTTAAGAACCCTCAAAGAACCTTTTTTCTAGATGGAAAACAACCCAATAGGTCTCCACAAATCTTACGTTGGGTCTCAAGGGCTCTTTTTTAAGGGCCCTACTTGGAACCTTGTCTGAAAGGAAAGCCCCGTCTTGAACGGCTGAAGGGTTAGAGTGACAAATCAATATATTCTCACTCATATTCTTCTAAAAAGAGAATACAATCCGGGAATATTGACTGTAAAGGGATATACTGTATATGGTAACAATAGGTTAGAGTTAAATGATGTTAGATATTGTGCCAAATGAGTTAAAAGGAATTTGTTAGGATGGTACTGGGGTGGTGGTTGGGTCACAAGGTGTTTCAGGTCCCTTAAAAGAAACTCACTGGGTCCACTGGTCTTTTGTGGAACTGGCTTTCAAAAAGTTTGTTCAACCTAAAGATGAGTTCATCCAACTGTGTCAAAACACACAGACTTTAGACATCAGAGATAATACTTGAAGCATCAAAGGAAAGGAAAGAAAAACGGATAGAGCAAAAGCCAGCTTGGTCCTTGCCCTGAGCAAGCTCATATGGTCAGTGTAATAAGATTAGACTTGAAGCGCAATGTCACTTTGGCTAGCCACTAATGCGGTCACTGTGGTTGAGGCCAAGCAGAAATTTAACGACAGTCCACCATCGGCTTCTGCTGCTAAAACAGGTGCACTAGCCTGAACCTCCCACTCAGGACTGGTGAAGCGTAGAGTGCCTCAGCCCACTGACCCTTCGTGCCATCCGAGATCCGAGAGCTTGGCCAAGATTTCACCCCAGAGCAAGAAGAATGAAAACAAATGACCAAGGTCGAGCCTAAACACTATAGAAACCGAGGCAAGATGGCCGAACCGCTCCGGTAGTCGGGATCAGTAATTGATTGATTGATGGATGGATGGTTCTTAGCGTCAGCGTGTTAAAAATAAAACAAAGACTTTCATTTGCCTCTGCACATCCGCTAGCCCTGAGGCATCATGAATTCAGCCATGCAGCTGTCTCTTTCTGCAGAGCAACCCAAAAAAAAATCCTGTGTGATATATTATAAATCATATGATCTGTAATTAACGGTGATTAGCATGCAACACCAAGCGCTCATGAAAGCGTGTAGAACCTCACGTCCCTCTCTTCCACTTGGTTAGAGGAAACTGAGGGACGTGAAGATGTTTGTGAGGGTCCTCGTGCTTATTTCTCCACACTCACTCATGTCTCCATAATGAACCGAATCTAAATTTGAACTTTTTGGGAAGGAGAGAGACTAGAGCTAGAGTTGTCGATCCTCCTCACATGTGTGATTTGATTTATATTGTCCTAATTAAATTAGATGGTATTTTGCACCAAAAGGGGAAACAATTGAAAGAATTCACACTATTTTATATAAATCGGTTGCAAGATTCCTGTTTTTGGCAATAAATTGTTTGCTCTGTTAATAAATTCTGTAAATATTGTGACAATAAATCTGTTTTGATGCTTCTAATCAAACAAACTTCACTGAAAAAGAGGTTTAAAGCACAAAAAATATAATAATTTTATCCTTTTAAATATAGTATCTAAATTCCATGGCTTAGACAATAATCTGACATTTGCCAAAATTATAATGCACTAATAACAAATCTGTTTTACACATTTAATGGCATGCAAATGAAAAATGTATAAGCTGAAATGCTATCACGATCAGTCCAAAACAATTTTATTTGTAATTTCTTTTATTTCTATAAAGAACAAGTAAGCCACAAGCACCGTTAGTGAGGAAAAACTTAACTCCCCAAGACGATATGAGGAAGAGGGGAACCCATCCTCATCTGGGGTACACTGGAGAGTGTGATAGCCTTCTATAACTGTGTACTATATGATCCGGAGTGTGTAGTGTTTCAGTCCTACCTTGCTGCAGCCTTGATGGAGTGTGTCATTGTACACCACCCCACTCTCCCAATTCTTTATCTTCATGAACCTGGGGCATTTTGTTGGACTCCCATTTTGCGGAGTTTTAGTGGGAGACACTCTGCCTTCAGACAGTGGCTGAGGAAGGACAAAAATGAGATAAGGACAAAGTGAGTTATTATAGTATCTGGAAACAGTTGACACTGCATTGCATTTGGATAAAAACAGTTGAATAAATCGTTAAGGATGAATGGATTTGCAGAAAAAACCTGGTGTCTATCCCAGGGGACTCGGGACAGAAGGCAGTGGACACCCTGGACTCACATTTTAACACACTTTAGACAATTTAGAGATGCTAATCAGCCTACAACATATGTCTTTAAACTGAGGGAGAAAACCAGAGTCCCTGAAGTACCTCGAAGGAGTAAGACGAACCATGCGAACCACTAAACCACCATAACCCCCAATGATAATGTCTTTTGACAGGCTTACAAGAACGATCACAACACATCAGAGCTTTCACACTCCCCTATTGATTCTTTAATCAATCCATGAAATGGCTGGACAGAACTCGTTCTCAACTTTAAGCCTAACTTCAGATTCCCAATATTACCAACTCATGCAATCAATTCTTGTATGCCTCGATTGTAATCCTATAATCTCGAGTCAGTATCCTGCATCCTGTCATAACTGTGAAGGAAGTCGAGACAATTAAGTAGCCTCGTAATCGAGCTCTGATTCGGGTTTCTCTGAGGAATGCCGATATTCGCTTCCTTTGACGCTCAAAAGCTGTGAGCGTGACTTGTTTCTGGGCCAGTCGTTCTAAAGTGCTTGACTTTTGGAGGAAAAGGAAATCAATCTAATTGCACTTACACGTCTCTAGCATTTCAGATCATAGCTGTTGTTCTGTATACAGGCACCTCAGGGAAGTGTGAAATTGTCTCATTTTCTATGGACATGAATGAACATTTCAATCAACGCTCATTGACATGTATCTCCCTTCTCCTCCCCGAATGGACCGGATATTTTACATAAAATCAGGGCAGAGCTTTTCAGAGTTGGAGAACAATATGCAGTGTGATTACGTCTCAAAAAAAAAAAAAGAAGTCATACACTTTTCCTTATGCGGAGGGGAAAATAGAGGAACAGTAAGAGCTTGTTTCATTGAACCGTCAAAAAAAGAAGGTGGGATTTTTATTCGAGTCAAACTTTGTCCATTTTCTGTGACAGACCTACCAATTTACACACGTACTATAATTCAAAATGTTCGAATAAATGGGTATAACAGGCGGTACGTTCAATTATTTCAGTAGAGCTGTCAGTCTAACTATTAAGAAGAAATATATAGCTGACTTTGTGTTAAAACTTGCAATTGCCCGTGTTCAGCAGTTTGGCTATTGATTCTGTCTGGCTGTATGATAGATGTATTTGTTTTTTTTTCTTTGAAATTTCTTGCCCTATAAAAATATAACGATGGGTTAGATCGATCCCGTTCATGTTTGCGTGTAATGTACTGGCTTTCAGACTTCTGAAGCAATATTAGATTTGACAGGTTAATGGCTTTCAGGTTAAAAACAATGTATAGACTTCTATATCTGTGCTATTTTGTGCCAATAGGTTTGAAACGATATACACTGTATAGCCAAATTTACGGTGGGCGAGAAGTGCAATACAAAATAACAAAACCGGAAAAACACAAGAACAAACCGGAAAAAGTAGGAAAAGTTTGCGAATGGAATTCTTACTGCTGATTGGACGATCTGTCACTCAAGACATACAAGAAGCAGGAAATTGTGTATCTAACTTTATTTCTTCTACATGTGTAGAGTTCTGCCTTCACTTCATACCATTTTTCTTTTGATAGTGCAACTTTAATTCGTTTAACATAGAGATTCAACCTGATAAGAAAATGGAATTCATTCAGTGCTACTTTGAGGAAGAGGTTCATATGCCATGATATTGGATATACTGATGGCATAAAGATTGTGATCTCTAAAAACACACCTGAAGAACGCAGGCATGTATCGAAGACGAAACTATTCCAGATTAAAGGATGTAAGGATGTAAGAGCAAAGCTGCTTTCATACACACACCAATCCACTTTCTACTGCTGCAGCATGCTGGATTTCCTGTATATCTTGAGTGACAGATGTCTCGTCCAATCAGCGGTAAGAATTTTATTCGCAAACTATACCTATCTTTTTCTGGGTTGTCTGAATTGTCATTGTGTTTTTGGATTTGTTATATAGTTATGCACTTCTTGCCCACCGTACACCGTACGGGCTCTGTGCAGGACACTCCAGTTCTTCCACTCCAATCTTAACCTCCACATCATGTCTTCATGGAGCTCTGCACGGAGTTGGATCATGTACTTCTTAGGCTTCTTAGTTCAATCAATAGAGTTTTGTGTTCCAGTAACAGATGACAGAAGGTCCACATATGTTTGCAATGGTCATTATATGGATACTGTATGTGTAATGCATTCTGGGACGATCTTTTGGGAGTTTCCATGGCGATCTGCTTTTGTGAGGAAGCACAACAATGTGCTAAAAGTTGGGAGAATTTACTTGACACCTTTGAAATATGAATTCAATTCATCAGAAACTACAGAATAACCAATAATTCATTATTAATGGAAAGTTAATTGTAGGGAAGGAATTTAAAACCAACTCTGTGTAAGAGAGAAAAACTCTGTATTTTATTACACAGTTATTTACATTTTTTCCTAGCTCAAGACTTGGCTTTATTCCCAGTGTGAATATACACAGCTACTCAGCAAATGCACTTTTAATCAAAGAGACTGAATGTAGTACTTAAGGGAAGAGTAAGTGTCTGTTTTTATTTATTATTATTATTATTAAGTTTTTTTTAATGATAGCAGAGAGCTCAAAAAAATAAACTGCTCCTTTGGTAAAGTGTTTCAAATTGAAACAATAAAAAATCTATTCTGATTGCGTCTAAATTGGAAAGTGTCAAGTAATAGCTTGTCACAACTTTCCATAAACAACAACTCATTAATATTCCATATGATAATTCATTCCCAGAGAATCTTCTCAGAGCCGTTTCATCAGGTCTAGATGGTAGCCCTTTTGGCTCATCTGTTTCTATTTCCGGCTTCGTATTGGAGGGATTTATGAGGAATCCATCATTTCTCCAGGATGAGGAATAAATGACAAAATAAATCCTTCTGATCACAGCATCTCTGTTTCTTCACATCTGAAGTGCCTCATGGTTTTGCCATTCTTGCACTCCTGTGTGGCTTGTGACTAGCATGTATTTGAAAGGAGGAAGGACACCGGAGAACCCAAACTCGAGGAGTTCACTGCTTCACTTGTGTTTTACAGATTTATTACTGTTATTCATTTCCCTGGTTCATGCTGTAGCCTATAAGGAGCACTAAAATAAATCTAGTTTATTTATTCTAGAAGAATAAAAAAAAGCGAGAATAATGTCAAGAATAACAATATTCTTATAATATAAGTATACTTATATAATAGATATACTAATAAAATAATAGAATTACAATAGAAAAAAATAGAATATAAAAATATATAAGGATTTACTATACAAGTGAGAAAAAGAAGAAAGTACATGGAAAAATATAAAAATATTTAATAAATATATTTATTTATTTAATATATAATTTTTTGCATATTTTTTCAGCTTTTTTCCCCCAGTAAAATCTAAAGACTGTGTGTCAAGTGCAATTTGACGTGTTCATTGCTGTTGTTTATCAGTATGACGAAACCGTAAAGGAGGCGGAGAGAAAGATGCAGACTTTGTGTGTTTCATCTTCTTTCAGGAGAGTGCATGATACAAGACTAGGATATTTATCGAAGCAAGTTATTCACGTGATCATAAATCACAGACACAGCACACGTGACCTAAATGACGGTGCTATACTGAATCGGCGTAACCGTGACGATTCGGTACATTTAGTGACATCCTGAGTCAGAAAACAAAAAAAAGACAACCAACGCTGAAGCCAAGTTTTAAATAAATAATATCATGAAACAAATTACAGGCAATATTTCCAAATCCTTGCTCAGAATGGAACTACAGCATTCTCCACATCGCATCACTTCCAGCTTTTCTGTAATTAAAATCACTGATAAAATGCATCTGCAGGTGTATACAACTTTATTAATTATTTCTCCCTTTTTTCCAGCCACGTTTGATGACTGTAATTAAGCGCATTCACGAGTCGCATAAATAAATAAAATAACTGCAACATCTGAAGCGATTTACCTGGAAAGTGCCAGCAAATTGAACAGCATACAGAAGCCGAGCAAATCGAGCACGATGCAGAACATGTAGTTTCACGCCTTTTAGATTCCGAGAACTGATCCAAATTATAGTTACATGAGAATTTTATTTAAATGTTTACTTCAGTGACATACATTAAAAAAGGCCCGATTTCAGTCTTTCTTGTATTGGCGTGTAAGCTAAACTGTCACTGTAGTAACGTTGTGAATAGTGTCATTATTTTTCAGCATGCAGAGCTTCAGAGGCTTCAGGGCTCCCGGGTTGGAGTTCTCCGAGCACTTCCGCTGCACGAGTGCTCCTTATTAGCCGTGAAATTATGCGGGATTCGGCTTTCAGCTCGCCGTATTCTCGATATATGAGAAATACCCCGCTAGTGCGCACGGCCCAATTAAAACCAAGAGACAGACGAGCGAGGTTTGACGCAATCGTCAGTAAGGTTGATTATCTTCTGACTGCTAAAAAGAGACAAATGCGAGTCGTGTTTACGGACGTTAGGCAGAAACGCTCGCTCGGCTTAATAAGTTGATTCTCCATCAATAATGTGACTATTAAGGAAGCACAACAGGTGGCTTAACTAGAACGCTCGATGACGGATTTCGGTTGGAACGGTAATGGAAAGTAAAGCTTGTATTGTAAACAAAACAAACCAAATCTTCTGTTTTTGAAGCAGGAAGTGTCACACAGACAGAAAAAAGCAGGAGAAATGTATAGATAACCATCTCAAGTCTTGGATATCTAGGGCTCTGAGGGTCAAATTGACTGAACAGGAGATTTCTTTAACAGCGTGTCAGTGCGCATCTCTTCACAACAGACGTGGCCCAACTCCGAGTAACTCAAGCATCAAATAGCTTTCTGATACGCATTTCAGCGCCATATGACAGCTATGACAACATGCGAGCTCGTCTTCGCCACACTAGATATCTATTTATGTTTTTCATCCTTTCTTCTTGCGTTGCATGTACATCCTTCTTCGCACCCCCCCCCCTTCATGATGTAAGAAACAGTGTTTAAAAAGCATCTTATTGTGTTAAAGATCTGATGGAAAATCTACAATCCCTTTTTAATAATTTTGCAGTGGAATATTTAAGAAACAGATTTGGTCTGTTGAGTGACTTGTGATGGTGGTCCTCCTTTTATACCATAAAAATGTGCCAGTTTGTTATTAATTAAAGAAAGATGTCATTTTTATCCATATACGGTTACATCCACAAAAACAAGCTTACGTAACTGGAGCTACTGATAATCGTTCACCTACTTGCCTCGGTTTTGCACCGTCCTCTTTGTTAGAGATAAGTAGGATAGTAAGATAAGTAAGAAAAATATGTAAATAAATCTAAAATTAAGAAAAGTATAACACCTTTTGGCCAATCAGAATCAAGCATTCAACACTGCTGCAGTATAAACCAAATAAACAAACAAACAAACAAACAAACTCCAGGGAGTTACTACAGTGTGATTTTTACACTTAGTAATAAATGCAGAGCAAAATGTAATATGTTTCTATAGAAACAGGACCTTGCCAAATAAAGTCCTTCCTCATCTGTGCAAGCGAAGTGCTTCTGAAGCTGCAGGAGGTGTCACTGCTCGATATTCTTGAATATCTGAAGTGAGATCTCATTAGCTAAGGATTCAATCTGCCATATTCTCAGTGCTTTTAAAAAAATATTAAATCTAAAATCTAAACCAATCTAAATGTAGATGTTATTAAACGTCTGTCCAGATTTAGATTCCTGTTCTTCACTGATGGAAGTGGTTTTCTGCTACCGTAGCCCGTCTACCTGCAGGGTTTACACATTGTGTGTTTCAGAGATGCTTTTCTGTTCACTTCAGCTGTAAAGAGCAGTTATTTAAGTTACCGTAGTCTTTCTGTTCCTCAAACCAGTCTGTTCATTCTTCCTTACCTCACTCATTAACAAGGTGAGATTTCTGAGATACTCAGAACACCTCTATGGCACCAACAACCAGCCACAATCATTGTGACTTAGATCACGGTATTTCTCCATTCTGAAGTTAGAGAAGATAAGATTAACTGAAGCGCTTGACTTGTATCTGCATTATGCAAAAAAAAAACAAAAATGAGCAGGTGGGTAAGTGTTCCTATTAAAGTGGCCTTCGAGTATAGCTGAGCATGCAGAAGCTACAGCTTAACATCTCCCTGTTCTCAATGCATTCTGTAATCATTTGCATAATGAAGTGCATTTGGGAAATGTTGTGAACATTTTTTTTTTGTTTGTTTGAATGAAAAAACAAACATGATTTATTTGACTAATCTGAACTGAGCGAAAGGAAACAAGAAAACAATTCTGTAAATTTGAAGGATATCACCGAGGGTAAAAAGCACCATGTTGCCTCTCTTCTTTCCTTTTGTTTCCTTCCCCGTTCCAACTCTGACCCATAGACTCCTCAGCTGTCAAGCAACCAAAGGGGTTAATCACCGAGAAGCTGTGTATTACTCCAGTGAACGACAGAATGACTCGGTCCCTCTCGAGCCCTATGTGACCACACAGCTGCACTCATTCATTTCTCTCTCTCTTGGATCGGCTCCCTTCATCCGGTTGCTTTCAGCGAGCTAATACGTCACCGGTGCCATGTGCTGGGCTGGAGGGTGAACACCGTGCCCTCTGCACGCCTCGGTGACGCTTTGCCGCAGGTTAAACACACACACACACACACACACACACGACGTGCGCAGTGGCACAAACACATAACTGCACACTTCACTGCACTATAATGAGTAAAATTGGAGACGTGATTAACCGGTCAGTCCTGAAACCACTGAAATTATTTAGAAGAAAATCAGGAACAAATCAGATTTAATCACCATTCAGTCTAGAGAAAGTCACAGGCTTTTCATTATATTATAATTCAATATTTCTTTGACACAAAATCCCGTTTAACATGAGTGTGAATAAAAATAGGCAGTCAGTTAATAACAATAAGTAATGTTAGCCAACTAGTATGAATATATGGCTGCTTAAAACGTGTATATAAGGTGAATATGCAGGAGAAATAATGGGAATAGAAGAGGTAAGAGGTAAATGGCTTCACTGAGGTCATTTTTACCTCAGGGAATATAAAGACACTCCTTAGCTCAGCTAAAGGAGTATTTTTATATTTCCTGAGGTAAAAATTACCTCAGTGTAGCCATTTACTTACCTCTTCTATTTACCTCAGTGTAGCCAGTTCCTTGGCTTTCTTATTTCTCCCACTATAACCATTAGATTGCTTTAGAAATCTTGCCACATAAACACTCACAAATAAACAAAATCAACAACAAAACACATCAGGCCAAGTTAGTTAGCAAGCTAGCAATTTAGCCTAGTTGTGATTAGCTGCTCTGAACCCTACTACTGTTTAAACACTGTGTGTAAACCATAAAAAAGATAAGAGAATGACTATACTGAGGTACTTTTCACCTCAGGAAATATAAAAACACTCCTTAGTTTAGCTAGCAGGGTATTTTTCCATCAGCACGAGCCATTAAACTACTACAGAAATCTTGTCACACGTAAAAAATAAACAAAATCAACAACAACTTCGTTAGCAAGCTAGTAAATTTATCCCACTACTAATAATACACCTCAGCTGATCACAGACTGACCACTCCAAAAGACGACAAAAAAAAGAAGTTCTGCTAGTTTTAGGAATGATTTTTGTACATTTAAAACTGTAAGAAAGCTGTTTATTTTTTAATTCACATCCTTAGATGCTCTCACTGTAGGTATTTTAGCATGTGGTACTAAATGCATTGTAGATATCTAAGGGATTAGAGTATAGTAGCTACCGGAATGTACAATATATTGTAGAATAGTTATAGTATTGTGGAAACTAAAAGGCTGATCTGTCTAGAATTTGAACAAAGGAAGATTGAAACAGAATAGACATAATCGAAGAAGTCGGTATTGAGGAAAGTGAGGAAAAATACAAAAATAAATCAGTCGTGCATTTTGTAGGAGTATAATCAACAGCGCAAGTTGATTATTTTCCAGTACAACATCACGACACCATGTTCCAAAGTGTTTTATTCCTCTTATTACACCGAAATTTACCACAATGACCAGTTTTTTTTAGTTACACAACATACGTTTTATGGATTTTTCAATTACATCTAATCGGCGAAATGCTTTATCACACGTTAAAGCAGCTATAAACTTTCTTTCCCTCAACTTCTCTTTTTTTTTTCCTTTTGTAGTTAAAAAGGCAACGTCTAATGATACCAAGATACACACTTTGCCAAGAATTACATCATTTTTTCATTATCATGCATCGATCATAAGCCCTGTGAATTAGCCGTTCTATAAAACGGTAACGTGGTTTGCCTTGAAGCCAGAACTCCTGTCAGGTGTACTAATAAAAGTTAATAAAATCTATTAAAAGCTACTTTTTGCTAACAGTATAAGCAAAAAAAAAAAAAAAAAGTATAATACCATATTATTATTAGCAGCACTTCAGCATACAGACAGATTCATTTAACCACATGCTGTTTATTTAGCATACTGTCCATTCTTTTCATCTCCGATGAATTTTTTATTGAAAGTAGACCTCTTTAAAAGATGAACACTCCTTTTTAAAAAAGCCTAATACATCATGAGACCAGTGAGCGTGTGGTAAATGACTTGCTGTGTTCTACCTTATCACTTTCCGAGTACGGGTTGTTGAGCACCGTGGGCATGTTGTCCTTCCTCCAGAGGTCATCAAACACTCTGTCATTATCGGAGGCCAGCTGGGCATTGCTGTTTATTCCCACGCTGAGGTCTCTGAAAGTGGAAACACTTCACATGGGTACTCGTATACAAAAACACCTACACATAAATATTATACACATCCAGAGAATATCACCTTTCTTCTTTTTTATCACTTCATAGATGAAGTGAGAATCTGAATAATAAACAGATGAGTAGTAGAAGTTGTAAAGAGTGTTTATTCTTGTGGATTAAAAAAACAACTTCCTTGCACCACTATGAGCTAAAGCACATTATGTTCATTATGGGGGGGGGGTGTCTCAATTAAAACAGTTTTAAATTAATAATTTAATAATAATAATTAAATTAAATTAAATTAAATTTCTATTTAATATTAATAAAAGCAATAAGTTTGCTTAGGGTAATTCCTACATTCTAAAAGTAAAGAAAGGTGTCAGGAGTTATTGGGACAGTTCCTTGCCAGACCTCTAGGGGGTCCTGGTGTAACGGAGGCCAGCGGTAGGTGCTGTGCAGGTAAAACTCTCTCCCCTGATCTCAAGAGGCACACTAGCGACTGACTCTAGTGGCTGCAGTCTTCAGCCTCCTTGTTAGTGTGCCTGCCTCCCATGCTGGCGGCCCGGGTTCATGTGGGCGGTGCCACGCCCTTTCCTAATGCGTGTTCCCGCTTTCTCAACTGTCCCTTGTTTTCCCTTGATGTGCTGGTCTATATATGTTTGTCCTGCTGTCTTGGTTGGTGTCAGTCATCATGCTTATGTGTCGATGTAACGGTGTATGTGTGCGCCGGACACCATGCTATCTAGATTGTTATGTTATAGTCATGCTTTGTTGAGGTTATTTTCCATGTCATAGTGATGGTTTATGTTTGTTACGTTTCATGGATTTAGGCTTTGTTTTGTTAAATAAAATCAGTGCACGTACTGGATCCCTGCATTTGGGTCTGATCTGCTAATGTGGACGAGCGAGCTTACAGCGGAGATCCGGGTTTGATCCCCGCTGTCGGCGGCGTCCGCCCATAAACATAACAGGCGCCAGGAAGAACCTTTCACTAAATGGTACTTAAGAAACCCCTTTTTTCTTAGTGCCATAAAGAACCTTTTTATAGTCTAATGAACATTTTTTCACTAAAAGAACCTTTGTTAACGGTTCTTCATAGAACCATACAGACTGACAAAGAACCATTTAAGAATCTTTATTTTAAAGAATGTATGTGAGGGAATGGAAATGGACGTATGGGATGTTTTCAATCAGTGTAAAGAAATGAATGATTTTCTGGCTGTGAGTCTGATATAAAATGAGTCAGGACTCATTTTGTTAGCTTTCAGTGTGAGACGTGTTTTTCTCTCTGATTTTTAGTGGTTGAAGATAAACACCTTCAAAATTTAGCTGTTTATGACTTAAAGCACTCGGGGTATCTCAGAGAGCAGAAATGGGTTCGATATCATCATTTACTTTGAAGATAGAAACATTTAGATGACAAAACACTTGAAAACTACTGGAGCACAGGCCTGCCAAGAATTTTACTTAATGTTTGGTACTTTCTTAATAGTTAACAAGCTAATGTTATTGATTAAATCTTTTATAAGGCATGGCACATTTTTTACATTAAAAAAATAGATCCCACGGCACACCACCAACCAAAAAATGACAAAATTACACACTGTAACACAGTATATCTAATATCTCAATTGTTTATACTCTCTCAGTGGGGAAACCTGAGCTCTCTCATTCACCATTATGGTTTTTTATTAAAGTTACCTTTTTCTCAGTGTGTACACACAGACCTACAGAATAGTCTGCGTTCTTGTTCTTGACGTGAATTAACAAGGTCATTATCGCGCTACCTACTGATATTACTCTGCCAGTCACTACACTGCATGCACAGGCGTACAACAATGGCAAATTATTTGTAGTAAGTAAATCATTTTTTTGGAACTATTAAGTGTAATTGGATAATATCCCACAGCACACCTGACAATCTCTCACGGCACAGTGATTGAAAATCACTGGATTAAATCACAGTGGGGTGGAGGGGCACAGTAAGGGAGGAGCATAGTGAGGGGGAAGGGGCACAGTGAGGGAGGAGGGGCACAGTGAGAGAGGAGGGGCACAGTGAGAGAGGAGGGGCACAGTGAGGGAGGAGGGGCACAGTGAGGGAGGAGGGGCACAGTGAGGGAGGAGGGGCACAGTGAGGGAGGAAGGGGCACAGTGAGGGAGGAAGGGGCACAGTGAGGGAGGAAGGGGCACAGTGAGGGAGGAGGGGCACAGTGAGGGAGGAGGGGCACAGTGAGGGAGGAGGGGCACAGTGAGGGAGGAGGGGCACAGTGAGGGAGGAGGAGTATGAGTATGAGAGTGAGAATACTTCTTTCCTATTTCCTGATTGATCAGGAACATTTTACTGGAACTCACGTTTTTGTTGTTGTTGTTTTTTGGGACATTAATATAAACAGTGTAGGCAGGTCTACTGTCAGAGCATCAACACATTCTGACCAATCAGATTAGAGCATTAAACAACCATGTGACGTCAATAAATATTCAGTCATGTATTTTTGTATTAAAGGAACATAATTAAAAGCAAACACACTGAAGATCACGAATAATTTCATCTAACAGTTAAAAGCTTTTAACTGAACTGTATTCATTTATAAACCTAAATATTTTATATATTCACGGACACTTATTTAAACTCGCTTATGCTAAATAAAGTCAGGGTTTGAACAGTAATCAGGACTCTCCCAGCGTAGCCTGGAATGAACTTGCGATGCAGTAGATCAGGGTGTAAACAAACACTTTCACCATAAATTCTTCACACTTCTCTTTCCAGGGTTGCACTGATGCATGATGGGAAGAGTAGTGACACATGCAGCACGAATGTGATAGGAGTGAGTAAACGTGTGCGCTGTGTGAGAGACGTCGGAGACAGAGTCGGTGCTGAGGACAGCCGCGATGACACACCGGACACGCAGGTCACGTGACTGACTGAGTCTGAATCACACGTCAGGGGATGTGATGAAAGTCGGAAAAGATGACCTCTGACCCCTGAAACGTGTTTCACACAGCCGGATTCTCAGCTCATGGACATAAACACACACGTGGTGTAAAGTATTCACTCCCTCATCATTTGTTCATGGAGTGTGTGGGGAATCCTTCACCTCCTGAAACTCTGATCATAGTTCTGAAAGTAACTGCCTTTTACAAGTCCTATCACTTCATTTATCTTTTTCCTCCCCCCCCCCCCCTCTCTCTTTCTCACACACACACTCATTTTTCTAATTTTTTCTTTGGATCTACTTCTCTCCATCTCTCACACATCCTATCTCTCTCTTTCTTTCTGCTTCACCCATGTGTTCTCTCTCTCTCTCTCTCTCTCTCTCAATCTATCGCATCCCCCTTTTCTCTGTCTCCTCTCCCATTTTTATTGCTCTTTTCACCCTCAACATATTTCTCTTCCCCCCCCACCCATCTCTCTCTTTCAAATCCTCTTCCCTTTTATCTCTCCTCCACACGTCCCTTTCCCTCCCCCACTTTCTCTACCTCTATTTCTTATTTTCTCACCCAGTTTCCTTCTCCACCTCCTGCTTCACTCTTTCTTTACATCACTCCTCCAACATTCCACTCTTACTACCTGTCTCTCTCTCTCTCTCTCCTTCTCTTTAATTTGTCTCTTTCTAAACCCCCCCCAACTGTCTGTCACACTTGCACGCTTTGTCACTTCCTCTATTTGTCATTTTCTCACCCCCCCACTTTCTCCTCCTTTCTTCTTTTCCTCACTCTCCCTTTCTCACCACTACCCTGTGCTCTCCCTCTCTTTTTAATTGTCTTCCATTTTGTCCCCTTTGCTCTACTGTCTTTTCACCAGTCTCCCCCTTTTCTCTCTCTCTCTCTCTCTCTCTCTCTCTCCCCCCTTCTCCTTTTCATGTGTAGCTCCCCGAAGCTCCCGATGTTGACTAAAGTTTATTCAGCGTCTCACTCACAGCAGTAATCTCAGGTGCCGAGGAAAAATAACCTCAGTGTGAAATCGTAATGAAGCTCACACGCGTGAAACGGGACTCTTCGGCACAGACATCACATACACCGATTTTTACTTAACGAAACATGCCGCGAGACGTCGTTGGTAGCTCAAGCGAAAAGCCATCATCGCAAGAGATCCATATAAACAAAGTGTTCAACTGTGTGTCACTTTAGCTTTTGTAACGGTGTCGTTTTCAGCTTTTTTCTTTCCTTTCCTTTTTCTTCCCCCTCCTCAAACACTCAGTAGGACGCCTTAAGTGTTTGATGAGATCCTACGGCATGGCAGCGTTTTCCTGCCGAGTTTAATTCGCTTCCGTTCGCAGTAGCGGGAACTTAATTAAATCCTGGGAATTTTATTGTGTACATGTCTGCGATGTTTTCAGCAATGTCTTTCATCAGTTAAAAAAAAAGAAAGAAATAATGACGGAGAGATTGTATTCAGAGCCCATAGATCAATATCAGATGCTTTATTTGCTGTGTTTGCTTTTCTAGAATTGTCCAATTACAGTCGGATGCTTAAAAATCAAGCTGAACGACGTGGCTCACTTCGCCCGTCTGTCACAGGTATCTGTTGATATATATTTTTTTGGTCCCCAGCACACTTATCTGAACACTGTCTGCCTCGGAAATACGCAGCGAGCTCCAGGAAGTATCTGATTCATGCCCTGGGGGACGGCAGTGAGCTGGTCTGGAGAAGCGATGCCTACAGAGCTGCAGGTAAAATCCGATTTCTATCAGCAGCCCCAACTATTAGGCTAACTGACTAATCCAGATCAGGTACAAACTAATAAGATTATCATCTAATGAAGAGGAAATGGCTGCAGTCTGGTCAGATTTCCAACAAACCACCCACTAAACTTGTTTAGAAACCCTGTGTGTTCCAGTACAGAGTATTTGTTGTTGTTGTTGACGACTGTAATCACTGAACATTTATTTTAATAATAATAACACATTCAGACGATCCTTAATAGCTTTCTGGAATATTCTGGAATAGCTGATGTTAGATGAACATTTTTTTTTCCTACACAGCTGCTGAAATCTGGATTTCGTTTCTAAAGAATATTTCAACCCGAGTAAGTTTCCAGCCAAGATTTTCTTTCTAGGGGAACTTTTAAAGTGGAATAAAAAGATTGTTTCTCAATTTGACAAGGTTCCAAGGTGAGGAAAGTCTCTCTCTTTCTCTCTCTCCTTCATGATCAAAAACATTTGTCTGTTTAACACTTTGGACTTTTAACAACAGCAATAATAATAATAATAATAATAATAATAATAATAATAATAATAATTATTATTATTATTATTCTTTTTATTCTTATTATTATTATTATTATTGTTTTTGCTGATCTATCCCTTTTGTTTGTTTTAACCCCTTAAATATTTTATACTTAAATACTTTTATAATCTATCCATCACTGCAGATACACTAATAGAAAAATCCAGCTCCCTAAAGTGTTCTTTGGTTTGTTCGTCCTGTTAAACTCTTAACTCACAGCATACAGCAAAAGGACTTAACTCCTAGCTGACGCTTTTCTAACGGGGTTAATTCTGTCCTTTCTGCAGGATTGTTAATGCTGACATGCAACAAATAAAACATTAAACTTCATGACACGTTTCCTGAACATCCAGTTAGTTAACAGATTATTCATTCAGAAATCATTGTGAATTATTCACTAGTCAAACTAGGAAAAGGGATGAGTGAGGAATCATGGGAGTTTAATAAAAGAAAAGATATCCATGTGCATGTGTCTCGGTTCTCCATCTCGCCTCCTCTTACCTTTCCACCTGCACTTCGGCGTCCCTCTTCTCCACGCCCCTCTGTCCCTCTCCATTCACGTCCCTCTTGCTGTTGTTCTTGATCAGCTTAAGCACAGGTTCGATCTCCTTCAGCAGCTCGTTGCTTTCCTCCACACCGTTAAGCAAGCCGTCTGGGCCACTCAGCGGGATCAAACTTTTGGTCTCTTTACGTGCCGTAGACGAGGAGGTGGACGAGGATGACGTGGAGGACGATGACGCCAAGTTCTCGATGGCTCTCAGCTCCTTGGGTGTGCAGCGCTGACATGCCCGGGCTGACACCGGCTTGGTGATGCGCACCGTCCGTGGCCGCCCGTCTCCACTCAGCGTGGTCTCCAGGTGCGTACTGAAGCCCTCAGGGCCACGCAGGATGAGGACGGCATGGCTCTCAGGTGAGACGTTCTTCAGCGTCTCCAGCGCACGCTCGTAGCTCATGTCCACCAACGGCTTGTTGTTGACGGCGAGTACGATATCGCCCACCTGGACCAGGCCGCACTCCTCGGCCGCACCACCCCGGATCAGATCTGAGATGATGACGGGGGGTTTGCACACGCGCTGCTTTACCAGGAATCCCAGACCACCCACTCTGCGCTTGAACAGGCGCACAGAGATGATGTTGGGCTGAAGCTCACACACGCTCACCTCTGTGTCTTGCATGGTGATGCCGCTCTGTGCCGTAACACCACTCTGCAAACACACACACACACACACACACACACTTGATTTCATTCACATCTATTTGTTTGAACTGATTTTTCAAAACAGTATGTCTGGCTTGGTATACGAGAGGATGGAAACACCTCACATGGACACACCAGGGAACTTTATGGCTTATGAACTATTGCACAAGAAGCATGACTGTCTTTAAAAGACAGACGTACCATTTAACTCACTGCTTGTTTTTTTGTACTGAAAGAAACAGAAAACATGCCCTTATCATTACACACCTACAGGCTAAAAATAAATGAATAAATCCATTTTCAAAACAGACTTTTTCAAGATCTATGAGCTGTAACACCTGCCTCAGCACACAGCTGGAATAATCCTGACCAAATCCAAAAGCCCTACTGTGACCCACTGCTTATCTGCAGAAGCAGTAAGTGGAGACGCTGTGGCAGTTTTGCTGTGGTCCAACACATAAGCAAGGAATAACCTACTTTACAAAACACACACTCAAGGCTTTCACACACTCTCTAGGCTTCTACTTAACCTCTAGAATAAGCTTGAAGAGAAATGTGTTTAATAAATCACAATAATCTCTCATGCACAGTGAAGGCAAAAACACCCAGATGGCTGAAATATTCCCAAGAATAAACCTAACTGAGTCTGGCAGTTTTTTCTTCTTCTCAGTGATTAATCACATTAACACCAGAGCATGTTAGAAGCATGATGTTCTCACAAAAATACATTTTTTTTAATGATTTTTGTTTTCAGATGATCATTAAGCAATGCTCTGATTTTATTCAAACGATCCGTCTGGCATTTTTATGTAACACCGACTTGTGTAATATCTCCTGAAGCAACAAGTGCACGCGATATCAATGAAAGCCTCGTGCACGTATAACCAAAATAATTCCTATATAGTTTCTCCAAAAAACTAACTCAAAAACTTTCACAATTACGCACAAATGCTTTAAATAAGCTAAACGCACAAAACCTCTACCTAATGCACGAGTTCCTCCTGAAGCTGAAGGTGCGAACCGCACGCGCACTGTCGGTATTTTTTTATTTTATTTTTTTCCCCCGTCGCGAGAGGAATCAACAGGAGCGCGCGCGCAACACAACACAAAGTTCAGAGTTTTTGGTAGCATGGCGCATTTAAACCAAATAAACATGATCATCTGTTAAGGTTTTATACAGATATAAAAAGTAAGAAAATATTATTATTATTTTTAAAAAATAAAAGCAGAGGAATGAAATGATGCACGTAAGCTTACCGTCTGGCAATCGCGCGCGCAGCTCCTGTGCGGTATGTATGTGCGCGTGTGTGTGTGCGCGCGCGCGTGTGCTGTCTTCTCTTCTCAGTCCTCAGTGTGTGTGTGAGAAAGAGAGAGAGTTCAGCTTGTTTGTAGTGTGAGTCCCGTCAGTACAGCAGCCGCAACAGCATCCTCCGCAAATACGGAGCGCGCGCGCGCACGCGAGAGAGAGAGAGAGAGAGAGAGAGAGAGAGAGAGAGAGAGGAGGGGAAAAAACGCCTGCGCGGTACACCAGCACCGGTTTTTATCTCCCGTCATCACCGAGCTCCCCCTCCCATCTGCTCCAATTAAATGGCGACTTGCTTTACTGATTTTTTTGCCCAACGCATTTGCACACCTGCTCTCCAACAACAACGCATAACTTAGCGCGTGCCATGACACGCGCCCTTTGTCTGACAATCAACCGTAACAATACAAGTGTTACAATTACAAAAAAAAACCCCGGATGTTAATACGCAAGGATAAAGTATATAAACACGTGACACGATTAAATTCGTAGTCATGTGACTTGAAGGGTAAATTGATTACAGCTGTAACACCTGGATCGCTTCAAAACACAACAACTTGTCAACAACTGTGTAGATTTTTGTAAGATGTTTGTTATATACACTATATTGTCAGAAGTTTTGGGACACCCCTCCAGATTATTGAATTCACGTGTTGTTTTTCAGCTGTTGGACTCGGCCCCTTAGTTCCAGTGAAAGGAACTCTTAATGCTTCAGCTTCATACCAAGACATTTTGGACATTTTCATGCTCCCAACTTTGTGGGAACAGTTTGCGGATGACCCCTTCCTGTTCCAACATGACTGCACACCAGTGACCAAAGCAAGGTCCATAAAGACATGGATGAGTGAGTTTGGTGTAGAGGAACTTCACAGAGTCCTGACCTCAACCTGATAGAACACCTTTAGGATGAATTAGAGTGGAGACTGTGAGCCAGACCTTCTCGTCCAACATCAGTGCCTGACCTCACAAATGTGCTTCTAGAGGAATGGTCAAAAATTCCCATAAACACACTCCTAAACCTTGTGGAAAGCCTTCCCAGAAGAGCTGAAGCTGTTATAGCTGCAAAGGACGGGACAACTCCATATTACATTCATGTGTATGTAAAGGCAGGCGTCCCAGTTTTGGTCTGGCTCACAGTCTCCACTCTAATTCATCTCAAAGGTGTTCTGTCAGGTTGAGGTCAGGACTCTGTGAAGTTCCTCCACACCAAACTCACTCATCCATGTCTTTATGGACCTTGCTTTGAACAGGAAGGGGTCATCCCCAAACTGTTCCCACAAAGTTGGGAGCATGAAATTCTACAAAATGTCTTGGTATGAAGCTGAAGCATTAAGAGTTCCTTTCACTGGAACTAAGGGGCCGAGTCCAACCCCTGAAAAACAACACCTGAATTCAGTGATTTGGAGGGGTGTCCCAAAACTTTTGGCAATATAGTGTATTTAATTGTCATAATGTGTCTGATTTGGCCAGAGTCATGTATAATCTCCTTCACAACAGTGACTCTCAGGACATGGGTTGCCAGGTGGGGAATAAATCATGCCCAAATGCAGTTATAGACATCAGACAGGGGTATATTATAAATAACGAAATGAACAGACACCGGAAAACATTAGGGAAGAACTAGGAACTAAAATACAGAACAAGAAACAAAAAACAACAACATAAAAACAGAGAACACTGAGTAACAAACAGCACACGATGACCAGGACTCAACAACACACACACACACAAAACAACCGGTATAAATTGGGGAGGTAAAAGAGGGACAGGTGTGCAGAGGTAGGAATGCTGGACATGCTTAATATGCTCATATGAAAGTAGACACTTTTTCATGGCTATACGAATTTGTGGTGTTTTATAAGTATTTCTGTTTTTCCCTAGACTACTAGAGGTAATATATTCATAGAAAAGTTCCAAAAAAACAAAAACGGTTTGGTTTTTTCCACACAAATGTTTCTATCTTCAAAGTAAATGATGATATCGAACCCATTTCTGCTCTCTGAGATGCCCCAAGTGCTTGTTCATCTAAAAAGCATCTAAAAGTTGAAGGTGTTTATCTTCAACCAGTAAAATTCTGTGTAAGGTTCTCCAACAGAGGGAAAAACACACGTCTAAAACACACTGAAAGCCGACAGACTCGTTTTAGATCAGACTTGTAATGATAAAATAATTCATTTGTTTAAACTGATTGATAATGATTTTAATACCAAGATAAAGGAAGACAAATGTTGAAAACTGTATGAAAAATATCAGAAACTTTCACATTGCCAAATGAGGTGGCATTTATTATCCACGGTCCAGTTTAACTGCTAAAACCAGTTGTACGTCAGTTGTATTTCTCTTGGACAGCTTCTACTCTTAAGTGTAGCATGAGTTACCTGGGGTCCAAACGCTGTTGTTAAAGAAAATGCCATTGATCAACGTCTGCTAGTCCCCTTAGGCTGTTTCGACATGATGCATTAAACAAATCTGTTTTTTTCCATTTGGTTTGTTTTTGCAGACAAACTCAAAAGACCAGAAGAAAAGTTGCTTAGATTGTAACACAACAGCACTATTGGATGTTTACATTAAGCAAGAGATATGCTGATTAAAACTGAGGTCACAATTTGTTTCTCATGGATTTATCCAATTGAGCCAAAGCAAAAATGTATATAAAATTCACTATACAGTTGTTTCAGATGGTGCAAATTGGTTGGAATCCATTTTAAGATTCTAGAAAAAAAAAGTGCTTCAGCATTTAATTAACAATTATAAGATTAAGACATTTTATACGTAGGTTACAGGAGGCTGAGGGAGGAAACCGAGAGTACCTAGAGGAAACCCCTGAAATACATGGAAAAAATGCACACACAAACACAAGGCAGAGGCAGGAATAAAGCCACCATCTCCAAAGGTATGAGGTAAACACACTATCCATTACACTACCTCACCCCCAGATACTGAATCAAAACAGAGAATGGTGCATTATATCATCACAAACAGGCTGGTCAGGTCTCCTTGTGTTCCTCAGTAGTTATGGAAACCAATGGAACCAAATTTGGTGTTTCTTCAGTAGGTGCCTTAAATCCCAACAATAAAGGTGATTCATGCCTGCATGTGATTCTGACTCACTTGTTCAAAATGAACTTTTATTCATTCATAAAATACTCATCACTCTGGTTCATTTGGGGGAAAATGCTAATTCATACAGTTTTCTTGTTTGATTTCAATATAATCGAGCTTGATTTCAATGGTATCTCCACACATGGTCTGGCTGACAGCTCCTGAACATAGTCGAGTTGAGTCAAGATTCTAGATCCATCCATCCGTCCGTCCGTCCGTCCACCAATCCATCCATCCATCCTTTCATCCGTCCATCCATCCATCCGTCCACCAATCCGTCCATCCATCTGTCCCTCCATCCATCCGTCCATCCACCAATCCATCCGTCCGTCCATCAATCTGTCCATTCGTCCATCCGTCCGTCCATCCTTCAGTTTGTCTGTCCGTCCATCCATCCATCCATCCACCCGCCAATCAATCCATCAATTCATCCTTTCATCCATCCATCCATCCATCCACTAATTCATCTATCCATCCATTCTCAATCCGTTCATCCATCCATCCATCCATCCGTCCACCCATCCATCTGTCAATCCATCCACCAATCCATCCATCCGTCCATCCATCCATCCATCCATCCATCCATCCATCCGTCAATCCATCCGTCCGTCCTTCAATCCGTCCGTCCATCCATCCATATATCCATCCATCCATCCAGCTATCGTACTGGGTCACAAGGAAACTGGAGTCTATCCCAAAAGTCTTGGGGCATGAGGCAGAGTACATCCTGGATGCCCATCTATCACACACACACACACATTCACATACTACAAACAATTTAAAGACGCTAATTAACCTATAATGCATGTCTGTGGACTGGGGAAGGAAACCAGAGCACCAGGAGGAAACCCCCAAGACACAAGGAACCTCCACAAACACATCATGTAAGCAGTAATCAAACCCCCCCTGCAACCACTCCCTCCACCAACACCACCAACCATGGAGGTGAGAGGCAAACATACTAACCAACAAGCTCCACCACCCTGGTGTGTAAATTTTCTAATGAATTATATTAGTTAGAAGAGCGGAAGAGCAATGGAGAACACAATAACAACACTAATCAGCTAAATAATGAAGAAATCAAGGGCTGGTCGAGGCATGGGACAGGGATTCTGGGTAAACATGAGAATGGTAAGTATGAGAACAGAATTAGAGATACAGTATTGGCAAGATTTGGCAAAACCGTGCATTTCTTTACAACAGAAGCAAACTGGAAATTAACAGATAGCATGATGGTAATTGATGGTCACAGACTTCCAGCTCCTGTGGAGAACCAGAGAAGCAAACTCTGATTTCTGAGAGAGAGAGAGAGAAAGAGTTTCTTCTCTCTGAATTGGCCATTTGGAGCGTGTAAGGTGCAAGTGATGTTTGACTTCCGTTTTTATTCGAGTTCTTGTGTGTTTTCCTTATCTGGTGCTGTACACAAAGACCTTCCTGTCGGTGGAAATGAGCATAGCATTATGCACATACACATCAAAAGGAAGTGAATGACTTCATGGTGGCAGCATTTTGGAGCTTGTTCTTTCTTTTATTCTGTTCTCTTTTTTCACAACAATCTCATTCTCTCCAGGTCGTTCTGGCTTGTTCAGATCGCTTGCTTGCTCACTGTGGAATTTCTCTCGTCTCCGAGCTGTGAAGGTTTCTCAGCAGAGCTGCGTTTCTGTCAATCATCTTTTTCTTTTTCTTTTTTTAAATCTCCCACGGGACTTTCAGCATATTGAATGCATGGGAATGCAGCTTTTAATGAAAACAGCATCAGATGAACACACACACACACACATACACACACATATACACACACACAGGACACACCCAGACATGCACTGATGCATTAACACTTATATATGTTCAGAAAGAGATTTCACAGATTACATGCACTCAGTCACAGAGATAATCTTAACACTGAGCTCAGAGTCGACACTGATACCAACTGACATAAAACAGGGAAAAAAACAGGTGTGTGTGAGAAAGAGAGAGAGAGAGAGAGACAGACTGCAGTATGGATAAAGTGCTATTTAGAAATAATACAGTATGTAACCTTCAGTTCAACTCAGTAATTAATATTAACAGGTAGTAAAGGTGTGTATATTCTATTTTAAAGTGTGTATTAGAGGCCATTATCAGTATCTTATATTATGAGTATATGTTTAGCGCTCAAAATATTTGTATCTGTTTTTGTATTCAGATTTAAACCAGATGCAAGCATGGTCTGTACTGGGATCCCAATAATAACAGCAATAAAAAAACAATGTTAAATGGGTTATTTTTCATATGTAGAGTATAGTAAAGAAGAGTAGAAAAGAGTCTAAAAGAGCAGAGTAAAGCAGAGTAGAGTAGAGTAGAGTAGAGTAAACTTGAGTAGAGTAGAACAAAATTAAGTAGAGTAGGCTAGAGTAGAGTAAACTGCAGCAGAGTAGACAAAAATAGAGTAGAGTAAAGTGGAGTAAAGTAGGGTAGAGTAGAGTAAACTGCAGTAGAGTTGAGAAAAATAGAGTAGAGTAGAGTAGAGTAAAGTAGACTGGAGTAGAGCAGAGAAATATAAAGTAGAGTAGAGCAAAATAAAGTAGAGTAGAGTAAACTGGAGTAGAGTAGAAAAAAATTAAGTATAGTATAGTAGAGCAAACTGGAGTAAAGTAGAGTAGGGTAGAGTAGAGTATAATGCA
>NC_080731.1:4898240-4993240 GCF_019097595.1 Hemibagrus wyckioides
CCACAACCCCAACACATACACTATATTGCCAAAAGTATTCGCTCACCTGCCTTGACTCGCATATGAACTTAAGTGACATCCCATTCCTAATCCATAGGGTTCAATATGACGTCGGTCCACCCTTTGCAGCTATAACAGCTTCAACTCTTCTGGGAAGGCTGTCCACAAGGTTTAGGAGTGTGTTTATGGGAATTTTTGACCATTCTTCCAGAAGCGCATTTGTGAGGTCACACACTGATGTTGGACGAGAAGGCCTGGCTCTCAGTCTCCGCTCTAATTCATCCCAAAGGTGTTCTATCGGGTTGAGGTCAGGACTCTGTGCAGGCCAGTCAAGTTCATCCACACCAGACTCTGTCATCCATGTCTTTATGGACCTTGCTTTGGTCACTGGTGCACAGTCATGTTGGAAGAGGAAGGGGCCAGCTCCAAACTGTTCCCACAAAGTTGGGAGCATGGAATTGTCCAAAATGTCTTGGTATGCTGAAGCATTCAGAGTTCCTTTCACTGGAACTAAGGGGCCAAGCCCAGCTCCTGAAAAACAACCCCACACCATAATCCCCCCTCCACCAAACTTTACACTTGGCACAATGCAGTCAGACAAGTACCGTTCTCCTGGCAACCGCCAAACCCAGACTCGTCCATCAGATTGCCAGATGGAGAAGCGCGATTCGTCACTCCAGAGAACGCGTCTCCACTGCTCTAGAGTCCAGTGGCGGCGTGCTTTACACCACTGCATCCGACGCTTTGCATTGCACTTGGTGATGTATGGCTTGGATGCAGCTGCTCGGCCATGGAAACCCATTCCATGAAGCTCTCTGTGCACTGTTCTTGAGCTAATCTGAAGGCGACATGAAGTTTGGAGGTCTGTAGCGATTGACTCTGCAGAAAGTTGGTGACCTCTTCGCACTATGCGCCTCAGCATCCGCTGACCCCGCTCCGTCAGTTTACGTGGCCTACCACTTCGTGGCTGAGTTGCTGTCGTTCCCAAACACTTCCACGTTCTTATAATACAGCTGACAGTTGACTGTGGAATATTTAGGAGCGAGGAAATTTCACGACTGGATTTGTTGCACAGGTGGCATCCTATCACAGTTCCATGTGCTCCTGAGAGCGACCCATTCTTTCACAAATGTTTGTAAAAACATCTGCATGCCTAGGTGCTTGATTTTATACACCTGTGGCCATGGAAGTGATTGGAACACCTGATTCTGATTATTTGGATGGGTGAGCGAATACTTCTGTCAATATAGTGTATATATATATATACATATATCAATCTCAAGATTAAAAGCTTTAAAACGATTTTAAAAGATAATAAAGCCGATACAACACACACTCCGAACGAAAGGGTGGTTTATTTTTTGCATATTTTGTAGAAATGTTCAGGTTTTGGTGTTGGTTTTAGATTTGGTCTTTTGTCAAATTGATCTTTCGTATAGATTTTTTTCACTCGAATCTTTGGTCTGTCTTTACTGTCATGCAAATACACACAGGATTTTGACCGTGGATATTTTCTCTCTGACGTTAAAACACACACACAAAGGCACAGATAGACGCATGGCCTGCTGGCTGGCCGTGTCATTATGTCAATCACTTCCGACTAGAGTGCTACCATCTGCCTCCCTAATGAAACCACACGGCCTTGATCACATACTCGTCCTCTATCTCTCTCTCTCTCTCTCTCTCCCTTTTTTCTCTCTCCAACACACACACACACAAGCACAAACTCATTCAATGCTGCCCAAACCCAGGACTTGTAGCTAGAATCGCAGCTGTTACTATTTATACAGAGTGCGTTTTTTTGTTTTCCACAGAAAGAGAGATGAAGAAAGAAAAAGACTAAAGATAAAGACTGACATGAATCTGAACATTACACTCTGTCAGGTAGCGTTAACAAAACGCCAGCAATACACACCTTATTAATCATCTCTATCTCTTATTTCCCAACAGAGTTGTCTTCTATAATTATCCTCATTATTATATTTAATCGGTCAGTGGCGAGGAAAATTTTTATCATTTATCATCGCGGGCTGAATAGCTCTTGTTGCTATGGAAACATTGTTGCTTTCTTGCATTTATCTCCTTCTCTGGTAATGTTTTTGTTGTGTTTCATGAGAACATGTGTAGTTTTTTTTTTTTTTAAGATTTATTTATAGATATATGGAGAATGAACTGAAATGCTTTACTTCAGTGCAGCTTGATGGATTAAAATGAGGCTTGGTCGCGTGTGATACAAAATAATACAAGCCCTGGAAATCATTTTGAGGTGTTTTTTTTTTTTAAATGTATACAGGAAATGTTGGAAAGCATTGACAGTGGAGACTCCTTCCAAATATGCTAAATAAATATCTCTGTCCAGACAACTGAAGCATATTTATTTAAAAATGAATGAATAAAATAAAATAAAATAAAATAAAATAAAATAAAATAAAATAAAATAAAATAAAATAAAATAAAATAAAATAAAATAAAATAAAATAAAATAATAAAGGTTGAGTAAAATGCTGCTCATGAGACCAGATCAAATCTTATATGAAGTAAAAAATAAAGTGAGAAAGTTTCATCACCTCAACAATTAGACACTTTTTATTTTTAAATCTGGTTACGTGGCTGTCCCTGTCTGAGCTGTTACCATAGAAACAAAGACATATTGGAACGAATGTATTGCCATTGTTTGGAACCACTGTCAGACCTTCTGACCAATCAGAAATGAGAACTTGACAGCCCTGAGGCTAAGATACTGACCAAACGTGGTGTAGGAAATTATATAAATGTTGCTCATCCATCCATCCATCCATCCATTCATCTCCTATAGCACTATTTTTCCACACAGGGATTGTGTGATCGTGGTTTCTATCCCAGGGGACACAGGGCACAAGGTAGGGGACAATCTGGACAGGGTGCCAACACATTGCAGGGCACAATCACACACACACAGACACACACACACACACACACACACTACAGACACTGAAGAGATACCAGTCCGGCTACAACACATGTCTTGGGAAACTTGGGGAGGAAATTGGTGGAATCCCCTAAAGCACAGAGAACACACACACACACACACAGACATACACACAGTGGAGCTGAAAATCAAATCCCCAGCCTCAGAGGTGCGAGGCAATTATTTACATCACATACCATTTTAGAAACCGTTGCTTTGGTTACATTTTGTATTATTATTATTATTATTATTATTATTATTTACACACTTACACAGCAATTCCTTTGTACATGATATAAAGTGTCTTTAATTCTGACAGTTTCTGTGAAGAACCTGTCTCCCATCCAGGATGTTTCCCCGCTCTGTGTCCGGTATTCCCAAAATAATCTTCAGATCCACCTCAACCCTGACCAAGAAAACACCATGCTAACTGCCACACACTTGCGTGTCATGTGACTTATCATGACATCATATATCATGGCAGCTATCAAGACAATTACATAGTAACACGAGTCACTTAGATTACCGGAAACAACATGTCAGGACAGCTCATGCCAGTGTACCGCATCCATTACCACGTATTAGTTATAAAATAATAAGAATCTTCAGCAATAAATATAGCATTTGAGATTGAGGCCAGAATTTCTAATGTTTTATATTAAAAAGTAAGGCTAAATATTGATGATAAATGAAAACTGACTAACATGAGTAGTAGAATAATGATGGAAGTATTTATAATAATAATAATAATAATAATAATAATAATAATAATAATAATAATAATAATAATAATTATTATTATTATTATTGTTATTATTATTATTGTTATTATCCTGAACACCAGCATCAACAAACTGTCTCAGTGTTTACGCACATTTCAGCAAAAACATTACATATATACAAAGACATGATTGGCTGATTGGCATCTCTAAATAATACCGTGTGTGTGTGTGTGTGTGTCTGTAGTGTGTGTGTGTGTGTGTGTCTGTAGTGTGTGTGTGTGTGTGTGTGTGTGTCTGTAGTGTGTGTGTGTGTGTGTGTGTGTGAGAGATCGTGCCTTGCAATGAATTGGTACCCTATCCAGGGTGTCCCCTATCTTGCACCCCAAATGACCTTGTGTAGGATAAATGCTATAGAAAATGGAATTGATTTATTGACTGAAAAATGAATAGGTGGATAGATGGAGAGATGGATAAAATGATGGATGGATGGATGGATGGATGGATGGATGGATGGATGGATGGACGGATGGATGGATGGACGGATGGATAGAAGGATGGATAGAAGGATGGATGGAGGGAAAAATGAATAGATGGAAGAATGGATAGATGGGTGGAAGTATGGATGGATGGATGGATGGACAGATGGAATGATGGATGCAATGATGGATAAAAGAACGGATGGATGGATGAAAGGATGGATGGATGGATGGATGGAGGGATGGATGGAAAAATCGAAAGATGAATGGAAGAATGAATAGATGGGTGGGTGGATGGATGGATAGAAGAATCAATAGATGAATGGAAGAATCAATGGATGGATGGAAGGATGGATGGATGGATGGATGGATGGATGGATGGGTATAATGATGGGTGGAAGGATGGATGGATGGATGAATGGAGGTATGAATGGATGGGTGGGTGGATGGATGGATGGATAGAAGGAAGGATAGATAGAAATATCAATAGATGAATGGATGGATAGATGCATGGATGGATGGATGGAAGAATCGAAAGATGAATGGAAGAATGAATAGATGGGTGGGTGGATGGATGGATAGAAAGATGGATTTATAGGTAGAATGATGGAAGGAAGTATGACTGGATGGATGGAGGTATGGATGGATGGATAGAAGGAAGGATAGATGGAAATATCAATAGATGAATGGATGGATGGATGGATGGAAGAATCGAAAGATGAATGGAAGAATGAATAGATGGGTGAATGGATGGATGGATGGATAGAAGGAAGGATAGATGGAAGAATCAATAGATGAATGGAAGAATCAATAGATGGATGGATGGATGGATTCATTTATGGGTAGAATGATGGATGGAAGGATGAATGGATGGATGGATGAACATAGCATCACGTCTCTGTGCATCAGAACAAGCCAAACTGAAACACTAAAGTTAAAACATTTCACACTTAAATGAAAATAAAAGGTATTTTATTTGAAAGAAAAGCTGTTTTTTTTGGGAGGATAGCCATCAGCCATAACAGCCTGTCTTTTGTACATTTCTAATGAAGTCATCTGGCCTTTGGTTTCTTCCGAGTGAATAACACATTAATGGACCAATTTCGATATGTGGACACAGGCAGGGAAAATTCGGAAGATTAATTATATCTCAAGGCGGATTCTGACTAACGCTCCTTTATTGACATGCTCCTGTTACTCTATAGAATTTTTTTCCCCTCACCACAGAAAGTTTTTCATCGAGAGAACTGTTTAGTTTATTAAGCTCAGGAACGTTGACTGATCCGAACTTCTTTTCCAGTCTCGCTTTTGAATAAAGTTTCTCAAACCTCTCTGACCTCTTAATTACATTTCTTTTATTATCTCGTCTTCAGAAGTCATTAATCTATGATTCTGTGTAATCTCACTATTTTATTAACTGCTCAGCTTTTAAAAGCAGAGCTATAGTGTCTTTATACACAGCGAAATCCAAAAGTCTGAGACGATTGCTTCAGAAAATACTTCTATCTTGAATTCTTTTCTAATCTAATTCATTACACATTATATTATTGACAGTAACTTGAGGGGAAAACTCGAATCTTTGACATATTTAGTTTTAAGTATTTGGTTTGTCTAAATACTAAGAGATGAAATAAAATAAAATAAAATCTGACTCTTTGTACAAAGCAGTTAACATTTTTATATCATTCAGTATCACACATTTGTCTACATTTCAATATTTATTTAAAAAAATTAACATTTACTTTCTTTGTTTATTTAAAATAAAATAAAAAAATGTCATTTAAATTTGTAAATTTGTAATTTAATGGATCGGTAGAAGGATGGATGGATGGATAGGTGGATGGATGGAAACATTTACTTTCTTTCTTTCTTTATTTTTTTATGTAAAAAAATATCATTTAAATTTGAAATTTAAAATAAAAAATATTTTAAAAAATCTTTCGGTTTATTTTCAATTTTAAACAAAAAATGACAGATTTTCAGTGTGGACTTTTTGTTCAAAGCCATTAAAACGATCAATATCCCACGTTTACTTACATTTATATGAAGACATAAAAATATCAAATATTTAAATTCTTTGTTGTAAATGTTTGGGTTTTTTTATTTTAGAAATAAAAAATTATTTTGGGTTTTTTCTTTTTATTTTCAGTTTTTAATAAAAAAAAAAAAAAGTTGCAGATTTTTATAATGGACTTTCTTTGTAGAAAACAGTTAACATGGTCAGTATCACGTTTTTGCTTACATTTAAATTGAAACATAGACATACTGATTTATTTTAAATTTTCAAATATTAATTTTAAATTTGTTTAATTTTAATGAAAAAAAATCCTAGATTTTCAGTGTGACTTTTTGTACAAATCAGTTAATGTGATGAATAGCACACATTTGCTTATATTATAATATCGACCTAGGAATATTGAACGTTTACAACTTTTTAAAAATGTAAAAATTTCCAATTTTAAATGTAAAAAAATCCCAGATTTTTAATACAGTCTCAGATTTTGGACCTTGCTGTATATATACATATATATACATACAGTATATATACATTCTAGAACAATACTGGAGATTTCAAAACTGTGAAATAACACACATGGACTTCAGTAATCCATATGTAATGACAACAAAAAACAGTCAGTTGTTATTTTAAGACACGAAGGTCAGGTGTTCTGGAATAGTTCTTGCAAGAACAGTATTGTCAAGTGCATTTACAAAACCCATCAAGCACCATGATGAAACTGGCTCACATGAAGACCATCCCAGTAAAGCAAGACCAAAACTGACCTCTGCTGCAGAGGAGAAGTTCATTTAGAGTGACCAGCCTCAGAAATCACCAATTAACAGCACCTCAGATTAGAGGCATTATGAAGGCTTTACAGAGCATCAGTAGCAGACATATCTCAATATCAACTGTTCAAAGGACATTATTGTGGATTTCAGCCGCCTTCAGCATTGTTTTACAATGTAGAAAGAAATAAACTATATATATAGTGTTAGGCATCTAACAACTAGCATACAGACTAGAAACAAGACTATGAATGTTACATGAACTGATGCTAGAAAATAAAATGCTGAAACACAGGAACTTGGTGCTCATTGGGATGAAACAGGTCATGAAACCTAATTTGATCTTTGCCTCTTGTAGCTCATCCACCTCGAGGTTCAGGAGGTTGTGTGTTCCGGGATGCTGTTCTGCTCACCATGGTTGTAAAGCGTGATTGTGTGAGTTACTGGACATCATCACAGGACTGAAGTTCACTGATTTTTCACACTAATACACCTGTGTGCTTCTGGCTGATTGGGTTACATGACTGAGCAGGAGTACAGATGCTCTCATTAATGCACCGATCATCATCTCACATCTCACATTTTAGACTTGTAACTTTTTAATGTACAATTGTTCATAATTGTTCACTTTGACTAATAGATTATTTAATGTTTTGTGAATAGGAGACTGATAAAATCATGAACATTTGATGGCTTTAGCAGGAAGAATTTATGTTAAAGCTAGAGTGAATTCAGAAATTATGCTGATGCTCCCACTCAGAAGCTCCTGGTTACACAACTGCACTTGACCATATAGTACACAGATATAGAAGGGAAATGATTTATATTCACACTCTCCGGTGTCACTCAGATGAGGACGAGGTTCCCTTTAGAGTCTGGTTCCTCTCAAGGTTTCTCTCAAGAGTTTTTCCTCACCACCTTCTCCTCTGACTCACTTATTAGGGATAAATGTAACTTTATAAATAAATACACTTTATTGGCAAAAGTTTTGGGACGTCTGCTTTTACATGCACATGAATGTAATATGGAGTTGTCCCGCCCTTTGCAGCTTCAACTCTTCTAGGAAGGCTTTCCACAAGGTTTAGGAGTGTGTTTATGGGAATTTTTGCCCGTTCCTCTAGAAGCACATGTGTGAGGGCAGGCACTGATGTTGGACGAGAAGGTCTGGCTCACAGTCTCCACTCTAATTCATCCCAAAGGTGTTCTATCAGGTTGAGGTCAGGACTCTGTGAAGTTCCTCCACACCAAACTCCCTCATCCATGTCTTTATGGACCTTGCTTTGGTCACTGGTGCACAGTCATGTTGGAAGAGGAAGGGGTCATCCCCAAACTGTTACCACAAAGCATGAAACTGTCCAAAATGTCTTGGTATGAAGCTGAAGCATTAAGAGTTCCTTTCACTGGAAGTCCAACCCCTGAGAAACAACACCTGAATTCAATGATTTGGAGGAGTGTCCCAAAACTTTTGGCAATATAGAGTATATAACAAACATCTTACAAAAATCTAGTTGGTGATATTGTTCTGGAAATGTTACTATAGCAGGCAAGTAGCTACATTTTCCTTGAAAGTGAATTAGAAAAGAAAAAAAGCTTAAAATTGATGGAAGGATCCAGATCATGAGGATGTGAGGTAGCAGATAAACAAATAAACAAGTTATTTGTAAACAGCCTCTAGTTTTCACCTTGATTTTACCATATAAACATGAAATAATCATCCAAAACCTCAATGGATCCGGAATGGCTAATTCAGTATCTTCCTTGTTTAGTTGACTGACTTTTCTTTCGTCTGGATAATAATAGAGATAGAACAGAGACAAGAGAATCCACAGACCCAATCCCGACACACTCATTACAGACAAACGTGATTTCATAAATAAGTCTTTATTTCTCTGGGCAACAGCTGAACCTGACCAAAAGCTTCACAAACAAAAAAACAAAAAACAAAAAAACAAAACAAAACAAAACACAGATTTGGTAAGAAGGCCTGCAGTGTTTCAGAGAGGACATTCATAACATTTGTGATTATAAATATCGTCCAGTGTACAAGAGTAGAAAAACCTATAGAAATATGACTGTACAAAATATACATCTATCCGCCGATCGAGCTGATTGACCCAGCCTCGGTTTTTGCATGTGATATCAGGCTGCTTTCTGTCTCAGTGAGGAGATGAAGCATGTCTAGAGCAGTGGTGATGATGATGATGATGATGATGATGATGATGGTATGATTTTGAACAGCTGAAGCGACTACATTCACTGATTAAACGTTATAATCAGTTTCACATTCACTCACACACACACACACTAATAGATTTTTGAGAGGATGGGGAAAAAATATATCTCTGCTCTTTGCAATGAAGCGTTTGAGACAGAAATGTTGAAATTAAATTAAATAATTTCTGCTAATATTTCCCAGATGGAGATTTCGAGAGTCTCACAGCAGTCATTTTTGCTTTTGTCTTTTTCAAAGGTTTCTTTTTTCCCCCCTTTTCACGTCAGTGCCTGAAAGGAACTCTCTGTCTCTTCATGGCGCTAGGCTTTTGTGAAGCACATATGGACGACTCGGGGCCAAATAGCATGCTAGCAACAGGTTTGGCTTTTTATGCACGCTGTGCCCACGCTCGAACTCAGCCTGGTTCGGGCATCGGTGCCGTCATGAGCCGAGCGAGTGTGGAAGTGAAATCGAATCAAAGCACATGGGAGATTTTATCCTACAGAGAAGTTAATGCACACAGGAGCGACGTTTGAAGTGTTAGAAATCGCCCCAAATATTTTATTTTCCCTCCTGAGACGATGTGTCCGAGTTGAGCGCGTGCTATGCGCCTCAATTAGTCAAGATACGAGATGAAGATTATTAACGGTGCCCAGCGCTGCAGGCTTCTTTCATCCAATTTGCAGAAATATCTGAAATATTTGCTAATTATCAAAAAAACATGAATCATTCCGTTAAAAACACGCACAAACACACAAAAATGTAAATATTCCTTCACATATCCTCACTCGAGAACGTTACAAAATCAGCCATGAGGGTTTTTTTTTTCTCTCTGCAAGAGATGCGCTAATAAATAATGTCTTGTTTTTCGAGTCGTTTTGGATGAAATGCTTCGGATAGGCATGCTAACAAAAAACACGTCTGGGGATTAGTGGGATATTTCCATGCGTTCGCTGCCATGCACCTCAGCCGGGGAATCTGAGGAACTCTGGAGAATGCAAACGGAATGCAGAGGCACCCAAAAAAACACACACACATATATACACACACACACACACACACCGGGAGGAGATGGTGGGAGGAGGGGTGTTTCACATACAGTTATCCCACGATCCACCTGTCATTCCCAGTTTCATGCCATCCTTACGCCAGTAAAACTCCAAATTAAACCTAAAGGTCCATCAGGAATAAAGCCATAATGAAAGCGTTAAAAGTGCAGTTTGTAAATTTCTCAAAAAATGACTACAATTTTAAAGACGCTACAGCAAAACTGGGTACTGCGGTACTGTTCCCATATCTGGCAACCCAATAGCTTTATTAAATCGTTAAACACAAAATCTACCTCAATCAACCTTTATATTTATCAACGCCAATTAAATTCCTTATGTAAAAAGGCTGGTTAATAGAAATGGATTTTTACTATCAAATTCTTAACATATAAGCAGCGCCTTGTGTCACTTTATTCACCGTTTTATGACTTTAATAACAGTCTCAGAAAAATCCGTTCACGAGGCTGTCATGTTTGACTGATGCTACAGGCTACAATCTACTGAATTTCTACTTGGATTCAGTGTGTGACAGACAGCTGAGAGTCGACTAACCCTAACCCTAACCCAAATAATGACTTGATGGAAGTGGAAAAATTGGTGCACATGGTATCTAAGAAGGTGATCGAATTGGCGATTGAATATTTATATCTGTCTAACAGGAATATTTTAATATCACTGGTCACTCCATAGAGGTAAATTAATATTTCAGAGGAATTTAAACTGTATGGAATTGTGAATGATGACTCGAAGACTATACAGCTGATAGACAGTATATGATGAGGCTCCGCCCCCATCTGATTCAGAGTGAACTCTAACTCTGTCTTAACTTTTCTGACTCTGAAAATAGCTCCGCCCCCATCTGATTCAGAGTGAACTCTAACTCTGTCTTAACTTTTCTGACCCTGAAAATAGCTCCGCCCCCATCTGATTCAGAGTTAAGTCTAACTCTGTCTTAACTTTTCTGACTCTGAAAATAGCTCCGCCCCCATCTGATTCAGAATGAACTCTAACTCTGTCTTAACTTTTCTGACCCTGAAAATAGCTCCGCCCCCATCTGATTCAGAGTGAACTCTAACTCTGTCTTAACTTTTCTGACCCTGAAAATAGCTCCGCCCCCATCTGATTCAGAGTGAACTCTAACTCTGTCTTAACTTTTCTGACCCTGAAAATAGCTCCGCCCCCATCTGATTCAGAGTGAACTCTAACTCTGTCTTAACTTTTCTGACCCTGAAAATAGCTCCGCCCCCATCTGATTCAGAGTGAACTCTAACTGTCTTAACTTTTCTGACCCTGAAAATAGCTCCGCCCCCATCTGATTCAGAGTTAACTCTAATTATGTCTTAACTTTTCTGACCCTAAAAAATAGCTCCGCCCCTATCTGATTCAGAGTGAACTCTAACACTGTCTTAACTTTTCTGACCCTAAAAAATAGCTCCGCCCCCATCTGATTCAGAGTGAACTCTAACTCTGTCTTAACTTTTCTGACCCTGAAAATAGCTCCACCCCCCATCTGATTCAGAGTGAACTCTAACTATGTCTTAACTTTTCTGACCCTGAAAATAGCTCCGCCCCCATCTGATTCAGAGTGAACTCTAATTATGTCTTAACTTTTCTGACCCTAAAAAATAGCTCCGCCCCCATCTGATTCAGAGTTAACTCTAACACTGTCTTAACTTTTCTGACCTTAAAAAATAGCTCCGCCCCCATCTGATTCAGAGTTAACTCTAACTCTGTCTTAACTTTTCTGACCCTGAAAATAGCTCCACCCCCCATCTGATTCAGAGTGAACTCTAACTCTGTCTTAACTTTTCTGACCCTGAAAATAGCTCCGCCCCCATCTGATTCAGAGTTAACTCTAACTCTGTCTTAACTTTTCTGACCCTGAAAATAGCTCCACCCCCATCTATCTTAACTTTTCTGACCCTGAAAATAGCTCCACCCCCCATCTGATTCAGAGTTCTGTTTCCTTAAAAGGGAAACTCTCATAACTCAGGAATAGAACAAGGATTGGTTTGACTTGAGAAAAAAGGCTCGTTGATTTATTTCATCATTGCAAAATGCAACTTATTTAGCGCTAAAGTTACAAACTGCTCCTTTAAAGTCTTAGGTTTAACAGTATTAATGGGAATTTGAAGGGGGAAGGTGGTCCATCAGCATGTGCAAGTCCAAGCTGAAGTACAAGAGAAACGAAATAAAACAGAAAGAAAATCAAAGGACAGTTTGAAATGACAATCATTTGCATATTGTGTGTTGATGATGAAGATGATGATGATGTGCGCTCATGCCTTGCCGCATATCGAGACACTTGTGAAAGCAAGCGATGCTAAATTAAATAAATAAATAAGTAAATAAATAAATAAAGCGATCCCCAAATCTGAGTGAGGAACACTGAAGCCAGAGCCCAGTGTAAGCATATGGAGCGAGGGAGCACTTTTGGATTCTCTCATTCTTCTGAGATCATTCCAAATTTCCAGTTTGCATCCAAGAAAAAAAAAAAACATGGCTTCTCTGCTCTGCAGTTAGCATTGGCATTACCAACCCCCTCCTGTTTAAAAAAGACCACAGGAAGTCAGTGGGAGGACTTCCTGTCATGTGATGGTTGATGAGAGCAGGGTGTTGGTGGAGTGGAGAGGACGGGGAACAGGAGGCAATCCGTTACTGCTACAGCCTGCGAAAGAGGGAAGGAAAACAGATATAAAGAGAAATATCAGGCATTGTAGAAACACAATGACACAGAACCGTAGACTGTTGTTGTTAGTACTGTATGTTGTGTATGTTGTATAGTAAGAAAGGTCTTGGTTATTTTGACTCACCCTTAATGCACAAAGCTGTTATAAAAGTAACAAATAATAGAAATTATACCTTGTATGATATCATTGAGCTTTTGTGTCATTATTATTATTACTATTATTATTAGTCTCTGCCTCAAAGGTCACACAACAACGAATATTTCTACACTTTTCTGGCCACAAGCTTCAGAATCATGAATCCTTCCGTTTGATCTCCCTTCCTTTACTGGTATACATACACCAGTTCCATACACCAGTTTCTTACTGGATAATAATTGTTTGAACATTGTCACATACTGAAAATGAAAATGTTTTTTGTTTTTATTCGAAACAGTGAGTGATGAGGGATCCTGGTCATTTTTATTAACTAATATAATAGCTAGAAGTCAATAATTAATGCTTTTATAGTCAGTCAACTAGGATATGAGGAGGTTTATTGAGCCATGGAGGTGATGTTTTTGGTAATTAGCGAGGTCATTAGTTCAGGTATTTATGCTATACATGAACCTAAGGGGAAGTTTAACCTCTGTAGCGTTTCATGTCACCTGAGGAATGGAAACCTGATAGGAATTTGAAGCTCACAGTTAGTCACAGATTTGTTAGTTAGTTAGCTTTTTTTGTAAAATAATAAGACAATATTTTAATCTACTGCATAAGTTTTAATATATGTTACAAAACCTCTTTGGAATAAAAATATTTCTTTGAATGATGATTATATGATTATTCTTACAATAAATCTTTATAGGCATTTTTTGTGTGTAAGAGGGTTTGGGGCAGTTGGGCTGAATCAATGGCTGCTCATTTTTGAGGATCTGAGTGAAGCTGATCAGAAACAGAGTCCTTTAGATGGTTCAGCAGTTTTCCAGTTACCATCTATCGTTTGGTCGTGCCTACTGAACACTCAACGAGGCGTGAGGGTCGTTTTTCAGAACTTTCTAATTGACTGTACCTCAGAGGTGGAATGAAAAAAAACAGGAGAATATAAAAAAGAAAGAAAGAAAAACGACTAAAGACCCAACTCTTCATTTAGCTAATCCCTAACCTGTCACCTAGATGATAGATAGATAGATAGATAGATAGATAGATAGATAGATAGATAGATAGATAGATAGATAGATAGATAGATAGATAGATAGATAGATAGACTATATTGCCAAAAGTTTTGGGACATCTGCCTTTACATGTAATATGGAGTTGTCCCGTCCTTTGCAGCTATAACAGCTTCAACTCTTCAGGGAAGGCTTTCCACAAGGTGTAGGAGTGTGTTTATGGGAATTTTTGACTGTTCCTCTAGAAGCACATTTGTGAGGTCAGACACTGATGTTGGATGAGAAGGTCTGGCTCACAGTCTCCACTCTATTTCATCCCAAGGGTGTTCTATCAGGTTGAGGTCAGGACTCTGTGCAGGCCAGTCAAGTTCCTCCACACCAAACTCACTCATCCATGTCTTTATGGACCTTGCTTTGTGCACTGGTGTGCCTCTCTGAAGCATTAAGAGTTCCTTTCACTGGAACTGAGTGGTTGAGCCCAACTCCTGAAAAACAACACCTAAATTCAATGATTCGGAGGGGTGTCCCAAAACTTTTGGCGATATAGTGTAGATAGATAGATAGATAGATAGATAGATAGATAGATAGATAGATAGATAGATAGATAGATAGATAGATAACCCTAAGCACAAACTGAGGAACCCTATTCCAATGGCAGATTTAGTTTATTTCCCTGCGAGTGTATGAGTGAAAATGGTAGCTGTAAACGCTGAACCAACTGAAAGCTGACTCACAGTTAGAAGTCTGCGAACCTGCTGCTCCATACAGCGCCGGCTCTTTCACTGCTCATCTCTTTTTGTTCTTTTTGAGTCTGCAGATCTTGACTAATGAGTAATAGCTCGCAAAAGTACGTAGGTGCCTTTAGATAGGTTAAAGAAAAGCCCACACACTTCAACAACATGTAGATGCCTTTCAAACTAGTCATTTTGAGCTGCAATATTAGTTTGAAAGTCCTCCCACGTAAAATAACGAGATGCACGGATACCTGAAGCCCGAGGAGCGATTCGAATGAAGCTTGTTCTTTTCCCCCCGAAAAATAAATTCATTAAATGGCCAGCTTCGCTTTACGTTGAGAATCTAACAGCAAGACCTATTTATCACAAATGTATTCATGGAAGGAAAAGAGGGATTTTTTTGAGGATGGAAAACTAAAAAGATCAACTAAAAAGAAAACTAGTATGCTAAGAAAAAGGTCTCCTTCATATCCCTGTGATTTTATTAGAGGGTATGTGAAATAAGGAAACAGGTCAGTCCAATCTCTAACACCACTCACCTCCCTGCTCGGATCAGACGCAATTAAAACACTCGGACGTTTGATTGACAGCCTCGTGCTTTCTAATTTCATGTTAAAGAAATTGCTCTGGTTCGCTAAAAGCCTTCGCATTAATGACATTATAAAGCATGCTCCAGTGATTAAGGCTTTTTAGTCACTTGTGTTTTCTCAAACATACCATCAGATCTGATGAATATCCAGACCCTTGGTCTAAACACTTAATTTGTCATCTTCTGTAAAATTGTAAAGGTGTCAATTAGTGAGTTTAGACCTGTTTATTGTGACCTCTGGCAGCTTGGAGCTATCAGCTTATTCGTTCAGGTGCATTATTACAGAGGGGAACCAATAAAAGTGATGAGAGAGAGAGAGAGATAGAGAGAGAGAGAGAGACAGACAGACAGAGAGGGAGAGAGACAGACAGACAGAAAGGGAGAGAGAGAGAGAGAGAGAGAGAGAGAGAGGGAGAGAGACAGACAGACAGAAAGGGAGAGAGAGAGAGAGAGACAGAGAGAGAGCAAGTCAGTGATTCCTTTAACGTGTTATTAAAGTAAGAAGCTCCAGCTCATCATCATATCTCCTGCACTTATTCCAGTCATCAGTAAATAATCTCAGGTTGGAGAAGGTACATTAATGATAGTTTGTAATTTCAGCCTCCTCTCACACAAGTTCTTACCTTCAGTATAAAAGAACGTGACCGAGTCGACCTGACCAGGTTCAGTGCAAAATATTCAATCTGTTTACGTGAATAATCTTGTCTTTGGTGTTAAATCACAGCTTTAAACGAACATTTAATTCAAACTAAGTGTGACATTAAAGTAATAGAGTCATCTCCAGAACTGTTTCCACCCTTACTGAAAATTCAGAATGAATAATATTTTCTTCTTCAGGTTTCAGGGGAAAAAAAATCTTCAAAACACTAGAATTTTATTAATCACTCCTCCAATTAATAATGAATGAAGACTCCACCAGAGACAGAGAGCAAAACATCACTGAGATTCTTCCTCCAGGCTAATTAGGCTCTAGAGGAGTTTTGGAAAATCCATCCATCCATCCATCCATCCATCCATCCATCTATCTATCTATCTATCTATCTATCTATCTATCTATCTATCTATCTATCTATCTATCTATCTATCTATCTATCCATCCATCCATCCAAACCCACCCACCCACCCACCTATCTATCTATCTATCTATCTATCTATCTATCTATCTATCTATCTATCTATCTATCTATCTATCTATCTATCTATCTATCTATCTATCTATCTATCCATCCATCCATCCATCCATCCATTCACCCATTCACCTATCTATCTATCTATCTATCTATCTATCTATCTATCTATCTATCTATCTATCTATCTATCTATCTATCTTATCTCTTTATCACTATCATTTATCTCTTGTTCATTAGGGATGATTTTGTCTAATGTCTAGGACTATTTGCACTATGTTTCTTGTCTCTGATGTTCTGTAAAGCTTCTTTGAGACAATGTCCGTTGTTAAAAGCGCTACACAAATGAAACTGAATTGAGTTGAAATTGATTTTGTCCATTGTGACGAATTTTACATTATCGTCCTCATTAGAGCTTTTCAGACTGCTCTTAATCTCAGATTAAGTCGTTCTAAACCCCGCTTTTAAACCTAGCTAGAGTTAAGTTTTTAATTCAGAAGCAGGCTTGTTATGAAACCCTGCTCTGAAGCAGAATTAGCACGGCTGTTGCAGTTTTAACTTCACATTGTGGTGTTAAACATGTACAGTGTGAAAGGTTTCTGTGTTAAAACACATAGCTAGATGCTACTGATGTGTTGTTCATGAATGATTTGTTTATTTTAAACGAATCCTTAATATGATTCGGGAACAACGAGTCATCTCAGAGAACGATTCGTTCATTTTATATTGACCACGCATGCGCAATCCTATAGGTTCTGTATGGGAAACATGATTAGCTCATCTCCCGTGTCTTCAAGCATGAGTCGTTCGTTCGTTCGTTCATCACGTGACCACTTCCTGGATCGGTATCTTAAAGTCAATAATACTAATGTAATGTATAATATTTAGTTAGTTTAGTTCTGTTCTTGTTCTCTTTAGTGTCACTTTAGTCTTGGTTGATTTATAGTTTTGTATCAACGTTAGTGTAAGTAGATGTGTCGAGGTAATTGGCTATTAAAACGTAACATTGTGATTATATTCTGCTGAAATGAACGAAATGACTCGATTGAAAAAGATTAGTTCATTTTGCTGAACGAGATTCAAAGATCTGAGTCTGTAAAACGATCCGAACTTCCCATCACTACTAGATGCTTAGCTACAGACAAACTGGAACTAGTCAATCCGTACCGGAAACACAATTTGTATTGCGCATGTGTGGGAATGTGGCTACTTACGGCAGTTTCGGATATTTATAATACTGTTGTTAAAATACAAGATTATTGTAATTGTAACGTTATCTCTAATATTTATCTCTTATACCTTTACATTTCTAATATTTGTCTCTTATATCTTTAAATTTCTAGTATTTATCTCTTATACCTTTACATTTCTAGTATTTATCTCTTATATCTTTAAATTTCTAGCATTTATCTCTTACACTATATTGCCAAAAGTATTCGCTCACCCATCCAAATAATCAGAATCAGGTGTTCCAATCACTTCCATGGCCACAGGTGTATAAAATCAAGCACCTAGGCATGCAGACTATTTTTACAAACATTTGTGAAAGAATGGGTCGCTCTCAGGAGCTCAGTGAATTCCAGCGTGGAACTGTGATAGGATGCCACCTGTGCAACAAATCCAGTCGTGAAATTTCCTCGCTCCTAAATATTCCACAGTCAACTGTCAGCTGTATTATAAGAACGTGGAAGTGTTTGGGAACGACAGCAACTCAGCCACGAAGTGGTAGGCCACGTAAACTGACGGAGCGGGGTCAGCGGATGCTGAGGCGCATAGTGTGAAGAGGTCGCCAACTTTCTGCAGAGTCAATCGCTACAGACCTCCAAACTTCATGTGGCCTTCAGATTAGCTCAAGAACAGTGCACAGAGAGCTTCATGGAATGGGTTTCCATGGCCGAGCAGCTGCATCCAAGCCATACATCACCAAGTGCAATGCAAAGCGTCGGATGCAGTGGTGTAAAGCACGCCGCCACTGGACTCTAGAGCAGTGGAGACGCGTTCTCTGGAGTGACGAATCGCGCTTCTCCATCTGGCAATCTGATGGACGAGTCTGGGTTTGGTGGTTGCCAGGAGAACGGTACTTGTCTGACTGCATTGTGCCAAGTGTAAAGTTTGGTGGAGGGGGGATTATGGTGTGGGGTTGTTTTTCAGGAGCTGGGCTTGGCCCCTTAGTTCCAGTGAAAGGAACTCTGAATGCTTCAGCATACCAAGACATTTTGGACAATTCCATGCTCCCAACTTTGTGGGAACAGTTTGGAGCTGGCCCCTTCCTCTTCCAACATGACTGTGCACCAGTGACCAAAGCAAGGTCCATAAAGACATGGATGACAGAGTCTGGTGTGGATGAACTTGACTGGCCTGCACAGAGTCCTGACCTCAACCCCATAGAACACCTTTGGGATGAATTAGAGCGGAGACTGAGAGCCAGGCCTTCTCGTCCAACATCAGTGTGTGACCTCACAGATGCGTTTCTGGAAGAATGGTCAAAAAATCCCATAAACACACTCCTAAACCTTGTGGACAGCCTTCCCAGAAGAGTTGAAGCTGTTATAGCTGCAAAGGGCGGACCGACGTCATATTGAACCCTATGGATTAGGAATGGGATGTCACTTAAGTTCATATGCGAGTCAAGGCAGGTGAGCGAATACTTTTGGCAATATAGTGTATATCTTTAAACTCTTAGTATTTATCTCTTATACCTTTAAATTTCTAGTATTTATCTCTTATACATTTAAATTTTTAGTATTTATCTCTTATACCTTTAAATTTCTAGTATTTATCTCTTATACCTTTAAATTTTTATTATTTATCTCTTATACCTTTAAATTTTTAGTATTTATCTCTTATACCTTTAAACTCTTAGTATTTATCTCTTATGTCTTTAAACGTTTAGTATTTATCTCTTATGTCTTTAAATTTCTAGTATTTATCTCTTGTCTTTAAGCATTTAGTATTTATCTCTTATACCTTTACATTTCTAGTATTTATCTCTTATATCTTTAAATTTCTAGTAGTTATCTCTTATACCTTTACATTTCTAGTATTTATCTCTTATATCTTTAAATTTCTAGTATTTATCTCTTATTCCTTTAAATTTTTAGTATTTATCTCTGATACCTTTAAACTCTTACTATTTATCTCTTATACCTTTAAATTTCTAGTATTTATCTCTTGTCTTTAAGCGTTTAGTATTTATCTCTTATACCTTTACATTTCTAGTATTTATCTCTTATATCTTTAATTTTCTAGTATTTATCTCTTATACCTTTACATTTCTAGTATTTATCTCTTATATCTTTAAATTTTTAGTATTTATCTCTTATGTCTTTAAACGTTTAGTATTTATCTCTTATGTCTTTAAATTTCTAGTATTTATCTCTTGTCTTTAAGCATTTAGTATTTATCTCTTATACCTTTACATTTCTAGTATTTATCTCTTATATCTTTAAATTTCTAGTAGTTATCTCTTATACCTTTACATTTCTAGTATTTATCTCTTATATCTTTAAATTTCTAGTAGTTATCTCTTATACCTTTAAATTTTTAGTATTTATCTCTTATATCTTTAAATTTCTAGTATTTATCTCTTATTCCTTTAAATTTCTAGTATTTATCTCTTATACCTTTACATTTCTAGTATTTATCTCTTATATCTTTAAATTTCTAGTATTTATCTCTTATACCTTTAAACATTTAGTATTTATCTCTTATGTCTTTAAATTTCTAGTATTTATCTCTTATACCTTTAAACATTTAGTATTTATCTCTTATACCTTTAAATGTCTAGTATTTATCTCTTATACCTTTTAAATTTCTAGTATTTGTCTCTTATATCTTTAAATTTTTAGTATTTATCTCTTATACCTTTAAATGTCTAGTATTTATCTCTTATACATTTAAATTTTTAGTATTTATCTCTTATACCCTTAAATGTCTAGTATTTATCTCTTATACCTTTTAAATTTTTAGTATTTATCTCTTATGTCTTTAAATTTCTAGTATTTATCTCTTATACCTTTAAACATTTAGTATTTATCTCTTATACCTTTAAATGTCTAGTATTTATCTCTTATACCTTTTAAATTTCTAGTATTTGTCTCTTATATCTTTAAATTTTTAGTATTTATCTCTTATACCTTTAAATGTCTAGTATTTATCTCTTATACATTTAAATTTTTAGTATTTATCTCTTATACCCTTAAATGTCTAGTATTTATCTCTTATATCTTTAAATTTCTAGTATTTATCTCTTATACATTTAAATTTTTAGTATTTATCTCTTATATCTTTAAATTTCTAGTATTTATTTCTTATACATTTAAATTTTTAGTATTTATCTCTTATACCTCTAAATTTCTAGTATTTATCTCATATACCTTTAAATTTTTAGTATTTATCTCTTATACCCTTAAATGTCTAGTATTTATCTCTTATATCTTTAAATTTCTAGTATTTATCTCTTATACATTTAAATTTTTAGTATTTATCTCTTATACCTCTAAATTTCTAGTATTTATCTCATATACCTTTAAATTTTTAGTATTTATCTCTTATACCCTTAAATGTCTAGTATTTATCTCTTCTATCTTTAAATTTCTAGTATTTATCTCTTATACATTTAAATTTTTAGTATTTATCTCTTATATCTTTAAATTTCTAGTATTTATCTCTTATACATTTAAATTTTTAGTATTTATCTCTTATACCTCTAAATTTCTAGTATTTATCTCATATACCTTTAAATTTTTAGTATTTATCTCTTATACCCTTAAATGTCTAGTATTTATCTCTTATATCTTTAAATTTCTAGTATTTATCTCTTATACATTTAAATTTTTAGTATTTATCTCTTATATCTTTAAATTTCTAGTATTTATCTCTTATACATTTAAATTTTTAGTATTTATCTCTTATACCTCTAAATTTCTAGTATTTATCTCTTATACCTCTAAATTTCTAGTATTTATCTCTTATACCTTTAAATTTTTAGTATTTATCTCTTATACCTTTAAATGTCTAGTATTTATCTCTTATACCTTTAAATTTTTAGTATTTATCTCTTATACCTCTAAATGTCTAGTATTTATCTCTTATACCTTTAAATTTTTAGTATTTATCTCTTATACCTCTAAATGTCTAGTATTTATCTCTTATACCTTTAAATTTTTAGTATTTATCTCTTATACCTCTAAATTTCTAGTATTTATCTCTTATACCTTTAAATTTTTAGTATTTATCTCTTATACCTTTAAATGTCTAGTATTTATCTCTTATACCTTTAAACATTTAGTATTTATCTCTTATGTCTTTAAATTTCTAGTATTTATCTCTTATACCTTTAAACATTTAGTATTTATCTCTTATACCTTTAAATGTCTAGTATTTATCTCTTATACATTTAAATTTTTAGTATTTATCTCTTATACCCTTAAATGTCTAGTATTTATCTCTTATATCTTTAAATTTCTAGTATTTATCTCTTATACATTTAAATTTTTAGTATTTATCTCTTATATCTTTAAATTTCTAGTATTTATCTCTTATACATTTAAATTTTTAGTATTTATCTCTTATACCTCTAAATTTCTAGTATTTATCTCATATACCTTTAAATTTTTAGTATTTATCTCTTATACCTTTAAATGTCTAGTATTTATCTCTTATACCTTTAAATTTCTAGTATTTATCTCTTATACCTTTAAATTTCTAGTATTTATCTCTTATATCTTTAAATTTCTAGTATTTATCTCTTATACCTTTAAATGTCTAGTATTTATCTCTTATATCTTTAAATTTCTAGTATTTATCTCTTATACCTTTAAATGTCTAGTATTTATCTCTTATATCTTTAAATTTCTAGTATTTATCTCTTATACCTTTAAATTTTTAGTATTTATCTCTTATACCTCTAAATGTCTAGTATTTATCTCTTATACCTTTAAATTTTTAGTATTTATCTCTTATACCTCTAAATGTCTAGTATTTATCTCTTATACCTTTAAATATCTAGTATTTAGTATTTTTGTGTTATATTTTATTTCATTATATTTTATTTGTTATATTTTTTGTTATATTTTGGACCCTTAAATTCTATTATTTGGTATTTTTGTATTTATTGTATAATATTTCTATTTATTTATTGATTTATTTATTGATCTATCTAATACTACTATTAAAATATACTATTTCCGCACATGCACAGTACAAATGGTGACAACACACACAATCAGAAAGTGAACTGCGCGTGCCTCATGTCACGTGACGTAGCAACGTTTAACGGAAAAGTGCTCACGCACGCCTTTGTGTAACGAGGAGGAGACTCGTGACACTTACGATAAATAACTTAAAATAATGTAAATTAGGTATCAACAAACTTAAAAAGACTAAAAAAGATTAGAAAGCTGTGAAAGATAATACCTGTTTGGGTGCAGAAATTTTTTCCACGCTGAAGTGAAAGCGCGAGACAAGCCGTTAATTTATCCAGTCACAATTGTTGACGGCACAAATATGCAAATAAGTTTGTAAAAACTAATTTATTATAAGTTAATGATAATAATAGATTATGAAGAGCCAGAGTTTATTGTTAACGCTGGGTAAAGTATAAGCAGTGTGAATTTTGCCAACGTTTATCTAAATTTGCCACATTTTCACGAGAAAATACAATCATTAAATGAGTCTGGCTGGGGAAATTAGTTCAAATTAGTTTTTTCCATTCATTTGAGCAGAAAATTGTTCTCATATTCAGTCTTTTGTTCATTTTTATCCTGATCCAGAACCTATCCTGGGTAACAGTGAGCCTCCTGGATGGGTTGAGTCCATTGTCCATTACAGAACACACACACACTCACACACACACACACACACACACACACACACCTTGTAGCGGTTTATCATAGCCAATCCATTTACTGGCATACTTTGTTTTTTGGAACGAGACATCCTGCAGGACACCCACACACAAATAAAAGAAAAACCAAACAAACTCCTTCCTGTTCTCTTAAAGGGCGGCGGTCATCCTGGAGTGGACTCTATATATTTATAACATAAAAAAAAATGAGAAACGTGAACAAAACAAGGAAGAAGAGGATAAAAGAAAGGACTGAAAAACATAATAAAATTCCAAAATGAACATTTTTTATTGTCGTATATATATATATATTTATATATATGTTTTTTTTTCTTCATAAAGGATGAGTGAAAAGAAGGAGCTCGTGATGAGTAAAGCAGTCACTAAGCTGTGCACCATAAGGCATCTGTAATTACAAGCATTGACACACCTACAACCTACAATACAGGAACTCAATCATGGAGAAAAGGCAACCAAATATTCTCTCTCTCTCTCACACACACACACACACACACACACACACAAAAGTAATTGAAAGAAAAGTTAGATAAATAAACTTAAACATGAATTCAGAATTGTTCAAAATTATGGAGAAAGAAAGAAAGAAAGAAAGAAAGAAAGAAAGAAAGAAAGAAAGAAAGAAAGAAAGAAAGAAAGAAAGAAAGAAAGAAAGAAAAGACACATGGAATTGGCGAAGTCAAAAATAAGTCATTTACAGCTACGGATTCGAACCCGAGGTCCATGGCACGGTGAACAGGCTTGGAACGATTGTTAATGAGCACTTCCCGTTTACTTCCCACTTCCTCCTGGCTCCCATCCTGATATCCAACCTGATATGATACAGACTTAAAGAAGAATGGACTTAGATCATTTATCACGAGTAGTTTCTGAAAACATCTATCTTACATATTTTTAAAGCAGTCTAATGATGTTCGATGACTCAAAATATTAGAATAGCCATGAGAGAATGTTCTAGTTAAAACCACTATTCATTACATGTGATCGTTTTTTTTGTTTTTGTTTTTGTTTTTGTTGTTAAAGAAGCCGCCCTTTGTGATGGGTCTTTCGTCCATGCATTTTAAAACGTCTTAAGCTGTACAAATATAAATGAAAAAAATCAATCTCAGCGATCCCAAAATAGACTTCGAAAACAGCAGCGACAGATCTGTAAGCAGTGAGGAGGACGGATTGTCTACACCCGGAGTGTACGCGTGTGTATGGCCGTGACGGGTCAGCAAGATCTTCTGAAGCCAAACGCAGCTTAATGTCGTCTCCGTAGTTAATAGGATAAAGAGGAAAGAGGCAAAATATGGAACGTTTACCGTCGCATTTTGTTTTGTTTTTTCTCCGATATCAACTCTTTGCATGCAACTGTCGTCGGTGTTTTTCGGAATTTATACACGACAATGGACAAAAAAATCTCGTATTGTACAACGTTCGGTTTCCGTCGCCGTGAGAACGGGTGGGGGGTGGTTCCGGTCAGAGCTCTCTCTCATTCTTACAGGCTCGGGAACAGCGTTTTAACCCCCGACACGTTCTCACGTCTTCACGGTTGGATATTATACAATTCAAGCGTCTGTAATCGGTGTGTACAATCATGAAAACGTTTTCTGAACGCAAAGATGGCATTTTTTACATTTACACAACTATCAGTTCCCCTTTCTAGTTAGTTAGTTAGTTTGTTTATTTATTTATATATTTATTTATTTATTTATTTATATTTTTTAATTAAGGATACATGTGCACCTTCAAAGCTTTGTGACGTGAAACGGCCACGTGAATGTCAACACACACACACACACGTCACTTTGTCAGACCATCCTTGTAAGGACCATCCGCTGACTTAATTATTAACGCAGCTCACGAACACTAGTTAAAAAAATTTTTTCAACCAATTATTCGAAAACCAACAAGAAATATTTTTCAAATCAAAGTAGTGCTTTTTTGTTCTAAATAAAACAAAATCGACAAACTCGGATATTCCTGTCTTTGTGGGGACACCAAGTTATAAAAAACATGCATATAAATCCACACACACACACACTTATACACAACACACATAACGGATGCAAGTGATCGGACTTAAAGTAAATAAATAAATAATTAATTAAATAAACAATATTTCAATTCACAAAATAAATACAATCACTCCATGACTACACGTCCTCAAGAAAAGAAAAGAAAATTTACAGACGCACGACGCACAGGAGGGATAAAAATAAAACAACAACAACAACAAAAAAAAAAACAGTTTGCATTTGTTCATAAAAACGCATCGTCAAACACACTGACATGGCCATGTGACTGAACAGAAGTGCATTGGAAAAGATAACATTGACAAAAATTAAGCGTGGATAAATCGAAAAAGTTCAGAACACAAACAGATTTAACAGATTAGGAAGGAAAACAAAATTTAAAAAAACAACAACAAAAAAAAAAAAACTAAACAATAATAACTAAACAATAAATAATAAAGGAATCGTCCGTCGTCCATACATGATCAAACGATAAACAGAAGAACGTGATGCCAAAGACGTACAATCCGTACAAAGCCGTTCTGCCCCAGTGCACAGTTTTCCCATAATGCCGCATGCCAATAAACTCAATCTCCAGGACTTTTTTTTTTTTTTCTTTTAGGAACCTGGCTCATTTTACATACTCAGCTGATTTCCAGAAGTGTCCGGGGTGCGAGAGGCGGCGGTTGCGCTTGGGCAGTTTCTCTAGCAGCTCCATCAATTTGGAGAAGCTGGGTCTCTCCTCAGGCTCGTGAGCCCAGCAGAACAGCAGGATGTCCTGAACCAGAGCAAGAAAGTCCACTTCAATCCACAGAACACAACACACACATCTAGGTGACTATACAGCACCTCGCATTAGTATTCGAAACCTTTTCCACCTTCTATAGCATAATACTTATTCACTCGATATATATTTCCTGCACTTCAATATCATGAGCTGTTTTTGTGTGGATTCATGACGTATCCCAGATCCAGTAGGGAAAAAAATTCAATTGAGGTTAATGGGAAAGGGGTGAGATCAGGATCAGGGGATGTGGGGGTGGGTGGGGGGGTGTGAATACTTATGCACTTATGCAGTTCTATTTCATACCATTAAAAACAAATCAAACAAAAAAAGCACTGGAATGAGTAGTCCTGAAGGAAACAATACTCCCTCTCACATTTAGTTAAATACATTTCAAATAAAATTTGTTTCCTGTTTACTTTATACAATAAAATATTTCTATAATTATAGTGTCATGTGACTGGGTTTTCATCGTCTTACACAATCTTGTATTATCCTATTGTGCCTGATATGTTAAGTTACTGGTATTTTCTCCTTTTAGAGCAATAAACCACTGATTATTTTCCTACAGCGCCATGTTTCACAGCTTACTGCTGTTTCATCCGTCATCTCTGTTGTGTGACCACAGGACAGGAGAATCTTCATCTAGTGATCTTTATTACTCCAGACTTATTTCATTCCAAGGTGTGAAGTGTTTGCTCACCGATATCTCTTTGCCCATGCCGATCTGAGTGAGGTTAGGTCTCATCCCGCTGCCCACCTGCCATATGATCACCTCAGCCGGCTGGTTCTTGAAAGGCCACTCCCGTGCATGCAGCTCGTACCAGATGGTCCTGGAAGATGGAAGATATTTATTAAGCACTCCGACATACAGTACATTACTCAGAAGAATTCAGAGCATGAAAGCACTCGTGATCCCCCTTTCCGTCAGAGCCGAGTCGGACCCTTCCGTGGTCAAGGAGCGTCCGGGATGAATCGACCAAACAGTCGAAGGGGGCTCTTGACTCCTGAAACATGCACAAGCTCACGCTGGTATTCTTTTCAACGTAATTAAGTTAAGTTAGCTAATTAATAATCAGTGATTCGAGTGATGATACCGAACAAACAAATCTTCTTATCTGTATCAGGAGGATTCAAGAGCAGTTCATTAAATTACGTATGACCGGCATCCTGATTTGATCAAATGTTCACGTTATATATTTTGCTGTAGAATCCCAGAGAAAACCTGTGAATAAAGCGTCCATGAAATAAATTCATTCTTTTTCCCAGACGTTTTGTTGTGTCCACGTTCATAATCGAATGTCTCACTCCACAGTGGTGCTTAATATGAAGCTCGTATGCAAGTAGACACTCAGGATTTAAGAATTTGTAGTGTTTTATAAGGATCTCTGTTTTTCCCTAGCCTACTAGGGGTTAATATATTCATAGAAAAGGTTCCAAAAAACAAAACCGGTATTATTTTTTTCCAAACAAATGTTTCTTTCTGTAAAGTAAATGTTGATATCGAACCCATTTCTGCTCTCTGAGATGCTCCGAGTGCTTGTTCATCTAAAATTGAAGGTGTTTATCTTCAACCACTAAAACTTTGTGTAAGGTTATCCAACAGAGGGAAAAACACACGTCTAAAACACACTGACTCGTTTTATATCAGACTCACAGCCTGAACATCATTCTTTTCTTTATACTGAATGAAAAGTGGATTTAATGCTGGTGTTCTGGTAAAAAGGGTTAAATACGAGGCCAGTAAATGAAATCCTGCATATGGACCCAAGAGCTGAATACAACTGTGTTTAAGGTGGCAGCATCCTACATCTCTCCATCCATCCCTCTATACATCCATCCATCCATCTCATTCACCCGCACAGTGCAGTGAGCAAACTGAACACACACACACACAGAGTTCCTGCCTCTGGACAGATTAGAGTCCAGCTGTGGGAACACTACTATACACTCAAGCTTTTATATTATTTTGGCTCAAAAGTCAAAAGCAGCAGTGCAATGCATCAAGTCATGGAGATGCAGGTCACACAGTTGTTTTGCGCCTTTCTGAAGGCAGTTGCCTTGGTGATGTCACTGGTGAAGGTCCAGATTGGTTTGATCGGACAGGAAGGACGTGTGAGATCAAATAACCGGTCTGTACATCTGTGATGAGCAGAAAAGCATCTCAGGACAGCAGAAGAGCAGCTCGGGTCAGTAAAGAACAGGAATCTGAGTCTACAGTGAACACAGACTCACAAAGAAGGAAGTTCACATTGAGATGCATTACTTCAGTGTATTTTCGTACAGCGAGGATACATTAGAAACAAATATTCTGGCCATTCTATAAACCTGCGATAAAAGGAACATCATTTTCTACTCATCTGATACTTTTTAAGGATTCACTTTTACAAAATTGGTTCCTCTTTATCCCCCATCGCACAGATGGCTATCACGCTACATTGAGAGAGCTTTATTAGCCTCTTGGAAAGAATTAGCTAACAAAAGTGTCGAAGTAGCAAGCTGGACATCGCCATTACGACATTATCTCCAGACGAACACCGTGTGGGGAATTAAGCCGAAGACCAAAAAAAAAAAAAAGCCAAATTCAGCACCTCATCCCAAGCACTTCCCCAGAGAACAGCAAGCGACTAACGGATATTAGACTTCCCACATTCTTCTGCTACTTCTCTCATTTAAAGTGGGTGATTATTGCACTGAATTAATGGTGAGTGACAGATTCGGGGTCACTTCCACCTCGATTTCAGAGAGTTGAGGGATGAAATGAAACATTAGAGTTCATTAACTGTAATGCATTCGGAGACCTTTTGTGATGGTTTCTTCCCCCGTCACGTCGCTGCGGCTTAGAAATGAGATTGACTCTGGTGTTGTGTGTTTAATTGATTGCTTTGGGCTAACAGTTCATTAGCCTGAAGGGAGACACTATGGGCAATAAAAGGAGTGCTTAGCGCCCTCAAATTAGATCTTTTTACAGATATTTGCAGACCAAGCTTACACAAACGGCTGGATATAATGCTGCGTAAAAGGAGTAATGAATTCATAACGACTCCAAACTGTGAGAAAGTGAAAAGGGCTCTTGATTTAGGTAAAATTGCTTTTTGGTTCTTATTGGGATAGTTTTGATTTCTATGAGATTGTTATTGTGCTCACTGGATTTCCCTCATGCTCTCACTTCTCTGTGGTTTCTATTAGCTTTTAAAGGGTTAGTCTACTGGATAGTCTATTATAATGGTTCCTGCTGGAATGTAATGGCTATAGTATATTGGAACATAAGGTGTGCATACTTATAAACAGTTTTTATGCCATATTATAGGATAAACTGTGTAAGTAGAATCGTGTGTTCAGACTGAAAGACTCCAACAAGAAGAAAAAGTGCACTTCCAGGACCGAGATGATGCACCCATTACACAAAAAGTGTGGACACTTCATGGACAATCGTAGCTTCGCTTACGTAACCATGCGCTGACCCTGGATCATTCCGACTCCGGTGGATGAGACGGCTTACGAGTGCTTTCTAGATTAGCCCAAAATCCATTGTATTTTCCCAAAGATAGCAGCTTCGCATTACTTGTCATTAGGAAAACGGCTTAAAATTCTGGTTAGTGTCCCATTAAGTATCACTAGATGATAGGGTACACAGTGTGTAGTAAAAGTGCCTAGTGTGCATTATGTCATTTGGGATGCAGCTTTAGTCTCATTTTTATGTAGTGTCTGGGTTTCCCACTGGAATATGATGTCAATTCTATATGGTTTCTATTCGATTTGAATGGATTATCCATTAGGAGATGGTCTCAATCAAAATATGGTCCCATTTCTGTGCCTTACCTACTTGATTGTAATGGGGAATACTGTATACTGGAATATGGTCTCATTTCTATTCATTTTTAATATATTTCTACAGGATTTGAATGGTGTATCCACTGGAACATACGGTGCCAGTTGGATTACATTCTACATGTTATACATCTGAAGTCTCTTGTAGAATTTACTAGAGCATATATAATCTCCCATTGATAATAAGTGGAAATTTTTTCCGTAATACGGTTGTGTGCTTCTATGTGTCATGGGTGGAAAAGCGAACCCACCCGAAGGCAAAGACGTCCGACTGTTTGGAGAAGGGGAGCTGATCTTCGGCTGTCTCCGGAGAGAGCTGGCGGATGATCTCTGGAGCAAGATGGCAGAGCCAGCCGCTCGGGATCCGCAGCTTATCCTCTCTCCTACTGCAGAGAAAAAGAAACACCAACAAGCAAAACCCATTTGAGCCCAGCGAATTGAATCCATTCTATTTCCCTTCATGCATTCATGTTTTTGAGGCTTCTGCAAATCATTTGCCTAAACACCTTTTCGGGGGGCAGGTTATCATCAAGAAAAAGAAATTCCAAAGTGGCGTGAAAAATTTTTAATTTTAATACAATCTGAATATTCTTCATATGCTCTTGCGTTTTCATCTGGAAATGACACTATCGATAGACGAAGCCATCAGACGGTGTGAGCGTCTTTTGTGCCGCGAGACCGTAAACGGCTGCATGCGTAATCGCGGGACTTCAGTAATGTAGATTTGCATTGACACGAGCTCTGGAAACGTCAGAAATAGTCAGAGCTGAAGCCTGTTTCCCTGAAGCGGCCTGACATTTACAGCCACCTAAATATCTGTGAAGACGGTACGAGTTCAATCAAATAACAGCCCCGAACCATGTCTGAAGGTCTAAGGTGGAATCGACTTTGTTACTATACTTACGATTTCTATTTTACCTGAGTATATTTTTTATAGATTTTCATCTCAAGGATTCTTGCTACCAATTCAATCAACCACATTTGTTCACATTTTAACTTTTACCTCTGTTTAAAATCCACACCGATCATCAGATTTACACTTTTATGTCCTCATGTGCCAGTATCACTCTTTCTTATTATTCTCACCTGCTTTTCACAGATTTTTCAAGTTACGTTAATATAAAATGAGCCACATTTCACCCAAAATCTATAGAATTTTAAGTGATTAAAGATGAAGCTGAGTGAGAAGCTTGTTACTCTAAAACACCAACTTGAAAAGATATAGACAGAATTTTTTTTTTAAGTATTGCTACGTCCATGCTTCTAAGTCACAAGGAAGAGGTCCTTCTAAAACATCTGACCCTCAAACCTTGGCTCCATGTTGGCATTTCAGGCTGAACATGACCTGGATATGTGGGTCACAATCCAACGCTTGGCATGAAGCCAAACATGAAGGAGGAGGTGGATGCAATATAAACTACTAACAAAAGCAAATGACTTATATGAAATTCTTTCATCATTTGAAATCATATCCCAAATTTGGAAGTTGGGGTCAGAGCACAGGGTCACCAATGATACAGCATCCCTGAAATGGAGGGGCCTTGTTCAGGGGCCCAACAGTGGCAGCTTGGCAGTGCTGGGGCTTTAATCCTGATCAACAACCTAGAGCCTTAACCACTTGAGCTATCAATGCACCTTCTCACATACCGAGTCTTTAAGTGAACAGAGATTTCCACCAAGCAGATTGTCTCCTTGTCCAGTAGGTCCAGTTTATTTTTACTGCATTATATTCAGTAATAATATGTTTCTGTTTTTCTGTAGCTGAATATCAAATACCACATGTTACATAAGGCATCCATCCAAAGGCACTCACGGTGGTCCAGCTGCAGAATCCTATGCTCTCACTGCTGTGGCCTGGGTTCAATTCCTGGGCACCAAGGAACCAACCACACCACTGACAGGTTAACTCATTGTGTCGGTTCCAAGCCCGGATAAAATGGGACGGTTTTGACAGGAAGAGCATCCGGCATAAAATCTGTGCCAAAATCAAATATGTGGATTGGATAATTCTCTATGGCGACTCTGAATGGTCTACTAGGGGGCAGACAAAAGACAACAGCAACAACACAAAGGGACCCGAGCACTAACATTGGCCCTAGATCACCCCTTGCTGTAATGTTTAAAGAAATATACATAAATAACCTGGTCTCGTATTTAAAGTTAAACTTCTTAATCTTTCACAAACAACTCATTAGACATCCTAATGGCACATCGAGGCAGATCTTAACTGATGGTACATGACTAAAGCTACAGATTTATTATTTGCCCGAGTGTGCATGCTCATCCATGCACTTGATAAATTTTCAATTCCCACACGGCCTCCTTTCACTCTTACATCTTCCACTCACGATGCACACTGCAGCAAGGCTCGTTAATTGGAGTGGGTTGATCATGATCAGAGCCGCACCGCTAAACGATTCCAAAAAAGCTCCAGACCTGAGCTTGCGTAACCGTAGCCATTTTCCCCCTTAGCAACGTGGGCTCTTAATTAGACGAGGTGATGGGTGTGTTTGTCATAACTATCCATCACGAATGTTGATTTACTGCCTTTATGTGCCAGTGGAAATGTTTGTAAAAGAATGACGCCAAAATATCATCATCACTTCTCAACTGTCAAGAACCTTTCAAACTAGCTGAAAACTGTGATTTTTTCCACTGTACACGTTTCCACTGGAACTGAACGTTCAAGACATATGGTAGTAATGACAGACCTGACGTGCAGGATATCACCACTCGCTTTTCATCATCTCTGGTTAAAAGTTACCCAAATAAAAGCTGACTACAGAACCCGGCAGATGAATCACTACTTGCCCCCCGCCTTTTCAACAAGTCTTTTTTTAAAGCTTGACAAGGGTGCTTGCTTTTTTCCACCAGGACAATCTGGGGTAGAAGAAAAACACGCACATCAAAAAAACCCTTTCAAGGATCTACACGTTCTTGGATCATGGCATGTAGAGTGGAAGGAGAATAGATTCTTTCATGAGTGCGTTGGTGGACACACAGAGGGATGAAATGGAACAGGACAAGAAAACGAATCTCATATCGTAGCAGTATCATCTGCTCTTCGTCATAACAGTGATAGTTTCCATTGCTTTGAATGGACAATGGCCTGGAATTGCCTGGACAATGCCCTGGAATTTAAATATAGCTTCAATATAAACACATAAAACACTATACATACTGTACATTCAGCACAAATCCTACAAATAAACAGTTGACAGTAACGTATTTTTAAGCCTTGTCTTCTTTTTTCCTTAAGGCTGTTTTAACTGAACTAGATTTTCCTTTTCACACACAAGCTTCCAAAACCCCCTGTGTATCTGTACCTGTCAGTCCTGGTGAAAGAGGTGTGGCTTATATACATGTCATTGTCACTGAAGGTTTTGCTTCTGTCCCTGTCAGTCTCAGTGAAGTGGGTGTGGCCTCTGCACCTTTCAGTCTTACGAAAGGGGGTGTGGTTTCTGTACATGTCATTCTCAGTGAAGGAGGTGTTGTCTCTTCCTCTGTCAGTCGAAATAAAGGAAGCGTGGTTTCTGTACCTGTCAGTCCAAATAAAGAAGATCTGGCGTCTGTGTGTCTGCCTGTGAGTCCTAGTAAATGAAATAGGTCCTCTATACCTCCATACCTCAAATCCTCTATACCTCCATACCACTATACCTCAAAACCTCAAAACTTCTATACCTCTATACCTCTATACCTCAAAACCTCTATACCTCCATACCTCAAAACCTCTATACCTCCATACCACTATACCTCCATACCTCAAAACTTCTATACCTCTATACCTCAAAACCTCTATACCTCCATACCTCAAAACCTCTATACCTCCATACCTCAAAACCTCTATACCTCCATACCTCAAAACCTCTATACCTCCATACTACTATACCTCCATACCTCAAAACCACTATACCTCCATACCTCTATTCCTCTATACCTCTATATCATTATACTTCTATACCTCTATACCACTATACCTCCATACCACTACACCGCCATACCTCTATACTACTATAACTCCATACCTCTATTCCTCTATACTTCTATATCACTATACTTCTATACCTCTATACCACTATACCTCCATACCACTACACCGCCATACCTCTATACTACTATAACTCCATACCTCTATTCCTCTATACTTCCATACTTCTATATCACTATACTTCCATACCTCTATACCTCCATTCCTCTATTCTTCTATACCTCCATTCCTCTATACCTCTATACCTTCATACCTCTATACTGCTATACTTCATACCTCTATAGCCCTATATCTCTATACCACTTTACCTCCATATGTCTATATCTCCATACCTCTATACCACTATACCTCCATACCTCTAGATCTGTATACCTCCATACCTCTAGACCTCTATACCTTTGTACCTTTACACCTCTGTACCTCCAGACTTCTAGACATACCTACCTCGATATATCTATACCTCAATACTTCAATACCTCCATACCTCAGTACTTCAATACGTTTGTATCCTAATACCTCAATACTGCTATAACTCAACACCTCAATACTTCAATATCTCTATACCTCAATACTTTAATACCTCAACGCCTCAATACCTCAATACACCTATACATCCATACTGCAACTATAGGTGATATGTCAGGATGGTTGAGTGGGTTAAGGTGCCAGACACAAGGTTCAAACCTTCCACCTGATATAAGCAGGTTTCTGTTCTCTAAATGGAGGTGTGGGTTTGAATCCCACTTCTGATGAAACAGATTTTGTAAATTTCCCATTGGGATGAATAAAGTGTCTATCTATATTTCAATACCACTCTACCACCATACCTCAATACTTCAGTACCTCTATACCTCAGTACTTCAATACATTTGTATTTTAATACCTCAATACTGCTATACCTCAACACCTCAATACTTCAATATCTCTATACCGCAACACCTCAATCCCTCTATACATCTATACCTCCATACCACACCGTATCATGTGTCAGGATGGCCGAGCAGTCTAAGGCCGCAGACTCAAGGTTCAAACCTTCCACCTCAAGTAAGGAGGATTCTGGTCTCTGAATGGAGGCGTGCGTTCGAATCCCACTCCTGACAAGACAACTTTTGTAAATTTCCCATTGGGATGAATAAAGTATCTATCTATACCTCAATACCTCCAGATGTCTATAAGTCCATACCTCTGTTCCTTTATTCCCCTATATTTCAATACCACTCTACCACCATACCTCAATACTTCGATACCTCTATACCTTAGTACTTCAATACATTTGTATCTTAATACCTCAATACCGCTATACCTCAACACCTCAATACCAAAATGCCTCAATACCTCTATGCATCTATGCCCTCATACCACAACCAAAGGTCATGTGTCAGGATGGCAGTCTAAGGCACCAGCCTCAAGGTTCAAACCTTCCACCTGACGTAAGGAGGCTTCTGGCCTCCGAATGGAGGTGTGGGTTCGAATCCCACGTCTGACATGACAGATTTTTGTAAATTACCCACTGGGATGAATAAACTATCTATCTTTCTGTACCTCTATACGTCTAAATCTCCATACTTCTATAACTCCATACCTCCATTCCACTATATTTCAATACCACTCTACCTCCATACCTCAATACTACAGACTTCTTCGATTATAATAACAGAGATGTGGTTGCTGTTTCTGTTAGTCCAAGTGATGAAGGTGTGGCTTATTTGCATGTCAGTGTCACTGTGCCTTTCAGTCTCAGTGAAGGAGGTGTGGCCTCTGTGCCTGTCAGTCTAACTACTTTATAAAGCACAGTTAAACAACACAAATACTGCTGATCAATGTGCTGTACAAGGATAATAATAAAAAATCAAAAAAAACCTTGATGTTAAAATACCCAGCATGCTCCAGCTCTCAGTATATGTATCACTAAAGGCCAGGAATAAAAATAAACATGTTTTTAACTGTTTTAAATATAGATCAAGCTGAAGCTGCTCTACTCAAGCAGGCGTGGCTTTATTCTCAGACACTTCTGAGTCTGTCAGTATAAGTGAAGGAGCTGTGCCTCTTTTATTTTTACAAGACAGTATAAAATTATAGTAATAAACTGTAAGCCCATTCTATAGCCTGTAGGTACAGTCGCATATGTGTTATTATTTTCTCTTAAGTGTGAGACTAGAATTTTTTCCCTCTAGGTCTCACTTCATCATATTGAAATAGATCTAAATAGTATGACGCTGTTGTCTTGCGTATATCAGACTGGGTTGCGTTTGGTTCGAGTTTATTGTTTCAGAAGGAATGATTCACACTCACTCACACACACACACACACACACACACACACACACACTAGCTTCAGTCCAGCAGTTTCAGCTGAATTAAAGGTTTCTATTTATTACAAAAAGAGAGCAAGGTTATGAGTTTTATTTTAAAGCCACATTAACACAAAACAGCTTGTCCTTGCTTTCGCCTCCAGCCACTGGGTCAAATCCGGGCTGTTTGCCCTGCCTCCTTCCAAGTGACGCAAATACACCAAACCGCTCCCATTAGCCCCATTTCTTCATCAAAACCAAAACTCAGCATCCAATCGTTGACGTTTCGGACAGACAAGTTCCAGACGAGCTTTCGTCTAATATCTGTCTGAGCTCTGTGTGATGTTCGATGAGGTGAGAAAGCAGGAGCATGACATCGGAGGTGAAACCACATTTGCATTTGCAGCCAAGAGGTGACCAAGATTCGTAATTACAGGCTTGGGTTCTTAATAAGCTGTTATTGCAATCGTTATGACGATCTAAAGAAGCTTACAGCCAGCCTGCCATGTGTGCGGCATGAATTCAGAGCCTTCTTAGTAGTGAGAGTTAGATCAGACCTACAGCTAATGCTATAGTGTGTGTGTGTGTGTGTGTTAGAGGAGGAGGATTTGTTCTACAAGATGGTGTCTAAAATGTCAATCAGAACACTCACATTAAACAGCTCACATTATGGCAGCGTTTAAAATCATGCTCTGTCTGTTTTAATGGCCCTCCATAATGAAATTAATTGACATCAACCAATTAAAGTTAGAAAAATCATGACAGGCGGAAGCATTCTCGTTAATTCACAAAGACAGACTGTGTGTGTGTGTTTAATTAACAGTGTATTGCAGGAGAAAAAGGAGCAAAAATCTTTTCAAGCACATCTGTACAAATGTAATTACTCCCGCTTTGTAATCACTCCTTCAACATACCTCCCTGCCTGTAAGACGCCGGATATGGTGAAGAGTCCGAAATCGGTGATGACCACTTTCCCGTTGTCGTAGAAGACGTTCTTCGACTTCATGTCCTTGTGAAGAATGCCTTTGGCATGCAGATAGCCCATGCCCTGACCAACAAACACACAAAACAGCTACATTTCAACTGTTACACAACAAGATTTTTTACTGATCAGTACACTGTATACATAGAGCAAATCAACAATAATAATAATAATAATAATAATAATAATAATAATAATATCTTATTATGATTTAAAAATTAAAAAAAGCAAGAAAAATCATTTAAAAAATCCAAAACAAATGATCTGTTACTGAAAGGTACAGAAAAAAAAATAATAATAAGATAAATATATAAAATATATAAAATATTTAATATATAAAATTTATTTATTTATATTTAATATATCAAAAAAATATATCAAAAAAACCAAAAATTAAAAATAAGCATAGCTCCCTTCATAAAAGTGAGCAAGACCCTTCTGAGAACATATGGAACAAAAGTAATGACACCCCATGGAATATTTAAAATTAATAAAAAACTTCAAGAAATCTTGAAAACTATTTGCTAACAGGATCGTGTTGTTTTATTTATTAAGCATATATTAAATTTTATTTTCTCTTACATTCAAAAAAGCCATGTTCAAAAAGCTTAAAACTTTCTTTATGGAGGTCTTGGACCAAGATTAAAGATCTACAAGTCTCTTGTAGACTCACATTGTATACATATAGTAAGAGAAAGCAACACCGTGCTATCACATTATTCATAAAATCCCATATATTAATAATTAATAAATTAATAATAAATAATTAATTATTAATATAATATAATATAATATAATATAATATAATATAATATAATATAATATAATATAATATAATATAATTGTAAGAATGCAGAACATTTTAAAAACATTTTAAAAAGATTTTTAGGAAAAAATGCAAAAATAAAAAATAAAATAAAATGTCACTGCAGGTACTGCTATAAAAAACAAAAAAAGTGACATATCATAAATAAAGATGGAACCGGTCACCCGTCCTACCTTAACCATCTCCTGTGCGATTTGTCTGGTCTTGTTGACGTCCAGGATGACTTTTGCATCTCTTATTACAGCGTACAGAGTCCTCCCTTTACACAGACTGGAAGAGATGATGAAAAATATTAAGATTCAGCAGTCATATCTGTAGGGTTCCCGATTTCAAAGAGCTCAGCTGTGTTTACGACGGGATGCTATCAGCACCACAGCCGCAGGTCGAGGAACTGTCTGTGGAGTGGATCGGCAAAGTGAATTAGAAATCACGCTGAGATGTTTGCACGACTATATTAGTGCTCCCGGTTCATCACGCAGAGGTCCGGCTCTTTTAAAACTTCAGTCAGATCTTCACTCACTGCACTGGATTACGTCTTCTTTAAGGCTGTTTTTTCATGATGGTCAAAAAAAACCCCTCAAAATCCCAAATCATAAGGGAATCTAAATAAATCATTGTTATTCATTCAAACTAATACAGGTGATAGAGCTGGATTTTGGTCCAAATCAGTCAAACACTAGTTTCTGTCTTGTGAAATCTTACAGTGCATGCTGTCTTTAGTGTCTTATTTCTCATCTCAATATCCCCTGGTTTTGACCTTCACCCATTCTAACTGTGTATATGATTATTTTAGTTTATTGCTATACATCAGTACCTCCATACCTCTATACTCCTATAACTCAATACCTCAATACTTTAATACTTCAATACTTCTATACCTCAATACTTCAATATCTCTATACTTTTACAGCTCTGAACCTATATACCTCTATACCTCAATACTTCTATACATCAATACCTTGATACCTCAATACTTCAATACCTCAGTACCTCTATACTTCAATATCTTTATACCTCTATACCTCTAGACCTTTGCACCTCAATACCTCAATACCTTGATACCTCAATACTTAAATACCTAAATACTTCAACACCTCTCTACGTCTATACCTCAATCCCTCTATACCTCAATACTTAAATACTGTAATACCTCTACACCTCTAAACCTCTATATCTCAATACCTCAGTACCTTTATACTTCAATATCTCTATACCTTTACAGCTCTGAACCTATATACTTTAATACCTCAATACCTCTATACCTCAATAATTCAATACCTCAGTACCTCTAAACTTCAATACCTCTATACCTCTACATCTTTGCACCTCAATACCTTTATACCCATATACCTTAATACTTCATTACCTAAATACTTAAACACCTCTATACGTCTATACGTCAATACCTCTATAGCTCAATCCCTCTATACCTCAATACTTAAATACTGTAATACCTCTATACCTCTAAACCTCTATACCTCTATCTATCTATATTTTAATATCTCTCTACCTCTACACCTCTTCACCTCTATACCTCAACAGCTCGAACGTCTACTGAAGATCAGTCAAACACTAATTTCTGCCCTGTTGTGAAATCTTACCATGCAGGCTGTCTTTAGTGCCTTATTTCCGATCCCCATATCCCCTGGTTTTGACCTTCACCCGTTCTTCCAACTGTGTATATAAATTACTCTAGTTTATTTCTGCTTTCCTGTGTCTTGTCCCTCACAATAGATTTCAATTAAACCCACAGCGAGCACTTGCACTTACATGCTGCCTCATTTCACCACACTGTACAATGAATTTCTATAAACTGGGGAATCAGGACCAATTTATTACCATGGCACACAAAGAAAGATGGAGCTGTACGTAATGGGTTCGAATGTTGTAATTGTTTGTGCTTTTAGCATAATCTTCTCTCTGAGACTTGAGGTCATGTGTGTATTTTACATTATGAAGCTCTTGTGCACTCGCCAGAGGCTGTAAAGCTTGCCCTCTGTCTGTGCAAGTGGCACGTCGGTGCATCTCCTCGCTGTGGTTTCATGCGTATCGACTCATTTATTGCCTGCTAAGATGTTAAGTCAGACTGCTTCTTATGTCGTTTCTCCATGTGGGAAATCGGGAGCTTATGCATTGTAATGCACTGTGACAAGATTTAACTAAATAAATAAATACAAATATGAAATTTATATTTTATTACCTCACATTGGTGTTGAATATGGTCAGAAAGTTTTGATTAATTCACTATTTCACTATGACAGTAGCTGGCTGATTTCACAAGAAATCATTTAAATCTAATATAAAAAATAAATAAATAAATAAATCTAATTAAAAATGTGCTCTTATTTAACAAAAAATATATATTATTTTGTATATATAAATAAATATATTTGTACATTCAAATATATATATATCACTGATATGGTGAAATATTCAGTAAGGAAATAATTATTTAACATTTACAAAAGTGTAAAGTGTGTATTTTATTTGATTTGATTTTTTAAAGTGTATAAAAAATAGATTCGTTGGCAAATTGCTGTAGTATGTTTAAGAGGATTATTACAATATTTATGGATGTGCTGCTACTGTAAAATTAGAAATAAATAAATAAATAAATAAATAAATAAATAAATTTCCTGTAGTGTATGGCGATCTTCATCTGGTACATTCAAGTCATTTTGTATATTTACAAGATGAACGTACATGAACTACACCATGAAGTCGTAATTCCGAGTGGGAAATTCTTTTGGTTTTAGAGCACAGAGTTTCCGAGTTGGGGGAATGATAGTGAAAAAAAAAAAAACATGGTGGAATCAACAGAGGCAACGTCTGTAGTTAATGGTGCATATGATGAAACTGAACGTTTATTCGTCTCAGAAGCTGAATTCGAGCTTGCATAACATTATGACCACCTGCCTAATATTGTGTTGGTCCCCCTTTTGCTGCCAAAACAGCCCTGACAAATCGAGGCATGGAGTCCACTAGATCCCTGAAGGTGTGCTGTGGTATCTGGCAGCAAGATGTTAGCAGAAGTCCCGTAAGTTGCGAGGAGGGGCCCAACCTACAGGACTTAAAGGATACGTACAGGACATAAAGGATACTTTTGATAGATACTGACCACTTCAGACCAGGAACACCCCACAAGAGCTGCAGTTTTGGAGATGATCTGATTCAGTGGTCTAGCCATCACAATTTGGCCCTTTTGGTCAAACTCGCTCAAATCCTTACACTTGTCCATTTTTCCTGCTTCTAACACATCAACTTTGAGGACAAAATGTTCACTTGCTGCCTAATATATCCCACCCCCTAACAGGTGCCATGATGAGGCAGTGTTATTCACGGCACCTCTCAGTAGTCATAATGTTATGGCTGATCGGTGTATAATTGCAATATAATACTTTGTTCTGCATGTCCTAGAAACATTGCTGTATTTATTGGTAGTTAATTAACAGAAGGTACACCTCCACCAAAAAGTGGCACCTGATGTCGTAATTTGTCCCGAACTTCCCAGGAGCACCCGAACGCTCAAGGAGAGCTTCCCAAACACAACACCTAATATAAATCACATCCATGTCAGCAGCGGCTATTTGGCACGGTCAATTACTGATTCTGAGCCGTGTAGAGAGAGTTCCAGTAGTTTGCTTCATGCTGTCACGTCCTGTCGCCAGTGCTCAGGCTACAGCTGCGCTGCATGTATGAACACGTGGGTGAATCACGTCTGCGTTTTGCTTGTTAGTGCTAAAAATGTCAACACAACCTCACAACACTGTCTGGTCAGGACATTCTCTGGATAATTGTGTTCTGTGTGGCTCTGAAGCTTGTTTGCTTTTGCTGATGGAAGGCTGCACAATTATTCCACGCAGGATAAAGTAATATGAAAACCAATCACCGAACAGTCAGTCGTGGCATTGCCCAAACAAACAATCAATATTTATGTTACTCGCACTTGAAAAAGCAGGGGCTTTTGCAGATGGAGGCTGTTTCTCTCAATTTCACCTCAATTTGGTCTGTTCAGGCTTGCTGCTCCTAGATAAGTGCTTTGAATTGAAACAATTACATCTTTTGACCTTTTTCAGGTACATTAATACTACGATAAAGGAGGGAGGAAAAAAGAGAAAAAGTTTGGATTTGCTGTATTTCAGTATTAAAACATTTTAGAGTACATAAATGTGCAATCTGGTTCGCTAGAAAATCGATTCGGATTGTACAACTGAACAAACGACTCAGTGCTCGCACACACACACACAGACACACACACACACACACACAAACACACACACACACAGACACACACAAACACACACACACACACACAAACACACACACACAAACAAGACAGTCAAGCAGAAAAACATAAAGTATCAATTCAAAAGAGTTCATATTAGTGTACATCAGCTGCTGCTATAGATAGATAGACAGATAGATAGACAGACAGACAGACAGACAGACAGACAGACAGACAGACAGAGAGATAGATAGATAGATAGATAGATAGATAGATAGATAGATAGATAGATAGATAGATAGATAGATAGATAGATAGATAGATAGATAGATAGATACTTTATTCATCCCAATGGGAAATTTACTATTGACAATGAATCAACACCTTCTGACCAATCAGAATCAAGAATTCAACAGCGCTAATAATATGAATGATAAATGTGTATATATAAATAAATACAGGAGTTGTGCTCTAGGTGTTTCCTACTATTTCCTTAACAACTACTGCTGTATCTGAATCTGAATCTGATTATAAATATGATTATCTTTCTTCACTGTTCCCACACACTACAAGGTTTCTGTGGAAATTTGTCTAAAAGGGAATGTCTGGGGTTGTGAATAAACCCAAACCCGAGAAGAGAGCTGTATTAAACTTTTACAGCTCCATCACCTGTACACTAATGAAATAATGGAAGTACCAGAGGGAAAGATGTAGGTCATGTGACGCCTACCTGGTGATGATGGCCAGGTGAGGCGGGCTCATGCACGCCCCCATGAAAAGCACGACGTTCTCATGGCGTGTGTTCCTGTATGCCATCACCTCCCGCTTGAAGGCCTTGAGCTGATCCTCGTTGTCTCTCTCGATGTCGATGAGACGGATGGCCACCTCGCCGTGCCAGCGCCCGTGGTAGACCTGCCCGAAGCGGCCCTTCCCGATCAGTTCACCGATCTCCAGCTGCTCCAGAGGGATGTCCCATTCCTGCAGGAAGATGCTGGTCTGGCTCGCCTTGCGCGGGAAGTTACGCGCCGACAGCAACGACAGGTTCATCTCCTCGAACTCGTCGGCCGAATCCTCGGCTTCGTGGTTCCCGTCTTCGTTCTTAGAGAATTGGAGAACGTTATTCATTTTAGCTCACATGCATATTTTCTACAGACTGCATTAGCATGAGAGGAGAAAAAGAAATGATGGTCCTGTGTCTTGTGTAAGTAATAGGACACTTTTCTCATTAGAACATTATTAAGGCTTCCAAGATTGACCTTCAGAGATGAACCGACTGTAATTTCATCCAGAAGACAGGAAGAACCCAGCAGCCAATTTCCCCACAAAAACTAAATGACTGTATACCTGAGAGAGGTTTAGTTTTAAACACAGAAATAAATGATATAGAATTTGTTTGAATTTTTATTAGTTGTTTTACTCTTTACTAATCAGGAGAGAGAGTCTCTCTCTCTCTCTCTCTCTCTCTCTCACTCTCTCTCTCTCAGAATGAGGGTCTCTGTTTTGCTGTGGGGGGGCATTCATATTCTTTCTTTCTTTCTTTCTTTCTTTCTTTCTTTCTTTCTCCCTCCCCCTCCTTCCTTCCTTCCATCTTTCTCCCCCCATCTAAAATGACAAATTAAAGGAAACACTCAGGGTCTCTGTTTTGCTGTGAGGGGCTATTATTTTTCTTTCTTTCTTTCTTTCTTTCTTTCTCTTTCTCTCTCTCTCTCTCTCTCTCTCTCTCCCTCTCAGTTGACAAATGAAAGGAAAAACCAGTGAATGTTGGGGGTCATTTATTTCTTTTCCTTTCACGGTTTAAATCAGGCGCATCCTAGAGAGTTAGAGAGTTAAAGGGTTAATGCTACGAAATACAAAGTTCCTCTCACTGATTCCATTCATCCTGTGTGGAAACCTGATTTTCTATCATTTCTATCCTGATGCCTGTGGTCTCTCCCTGAACGACTCTGACAACATCTCCAGAGCACGAGGACTCAGTGAATGGTACGATGGAGATCACTATGATGTCACTCCCATGAACTCAAATATTCTGAACACATGAACACCTATAGGTGAGTTTTCTGATGAGAAAATCTACTAGAAGAACGCTGTGTTAAAGATTTTCTGGGACTTCATCAGGTTCAAACACCGTATCAGTGTATTTCATGTTGGTTTTTCCTTTAATTTGTCACTTAAACAGTATAAACCCACAGATTATACATTCTTCATTCTGGTGATTACTATTAGCGAAACTCACATCTGAAGTAGGTTCCACTTCGATCTGCAGCAGAGGATTGCCATTGTTACTGTCAGAACATAAGAAAAACACCGAGAGAAAAAATCAATCCCATCATTAGGCTCAAGCAAACACTTTTATTTCAAAGATGCTTTCCATCAAAGAGGAACACGTTGCACATGAAAGGGATTTAATTACACGCAATATTCCTGCAACTTTATTCCCATCCTTTTTATTTACTTAAAAGAGCTCCATTTTTGTGCGAGTTCACTCCAGAGTCGCATAATAATTCCCATTCAGTCGCTCGTGTACCGAGAATCTGACACATGATGGCAAACGGTATCAAATCTCAGTGATGGTGGTGTGGATGTCAGTGCCGGTTGGGTTGGTTTAAGTATTTTAGATCTCCTGAGATTTTCACACACTAGATCGAATGGTGCGAAAAACAAAAAACATCCAATGAGCGGAAGTTCTGTGGACAAAAACACTGTGTTCCAGACTGGTTTCCTCTCCTGGCAGCCAAGAACAGGATACTGAGGGTACAGTGGGATAGTGTGCAGGTTCAGTGGGTCTGATCTCTGTAAGAAGATCTAAGCTGAACATTCATCCATGTTATAACATATCATTTCAAGGGCTTTTGTATTTTATATACAGTGGAACCTGGGCATACAAATTGAATTTGTGTCAAATTTTTCCATAAGAAATAATGTGAAATGCAGATAATCCGTTCCAGCCGCCCAAAAATATGACCAATATTCCCAATACGAAGCGTATGTAAACTGTATGGCTGCTTACAAAGAATTGACCCAAGCCAAGCATTCCATGGCAAGGGTCCTCACAGGAAGTCGTGCCACCAAGCTTGGGCTAAAAATAGATCAAGACCACCCACACCACCAATCTGTCAACAAAAAGACCCCTGAAGAATCACCTAGCTTTTGAACGTATGCAAAATGTATCGTGGGTTGACTCTTTCTAAACAGCTTTTGCAGACTGAAAAAAATTGTATCATTTCTAAACTCACTTCCCTTGGCTTTGCTTGGCTTTCCACTGACGCAAACGGCTCCCGGACGTACACGCAACTCTAAATTCTTAAGGCCAAAATTCCTAAGGGAGGGCATTCATATGCCAGGGTGCCACCGTATATATAAAACGTATGCTATACTCTGGACCGGCTTTATTGATCCACAGATCAACATCTTGCACATCTCATCATTTTTCCTGGTTATTAGATCTAGAAGTCATACCTCTCATACCGTCTTCTAATTACAGGAATGTGCACAGGAGCCACATTCCTGGATCAGGCTCGAATGGTAATGACTGAACACATTGCTATGCATGCAGAGAGCCCATCATTAACATCATAAAGCTTTGTGTATTATGAGCTGGGAGAGAGCGAAGAGGCCTCACCGGAGACTGTAATTATATCAAAGAGTGTACGGTCTGATCATAAGGACATGTTGGCTTGACTGATAATCACAATTATTTTAAATAAAATTTAAAAAAAAAAAAACAATACAACAACAACAACAAAATCAATAATAATAATAATAATAATAATAACTATAATTATTATTATTATAATTGTCATTATTATTATTAGTAGTAGTAGTATGATTGATAATACTATTTTTTTACCTAATAAAAATAATTAACAATATTTAATATTATTATTTTAAAGGATAATTACAGTTTATTTTTTTATTAAACACTTTATTATTTTAATTATTTCTATTATTATAGATAATTATTTTTGTTATTTCATATTATCATTCTAATGGATAATCATGGTTTATTTTAATTATACAATTTATTATTATTATTATTATTATTATTATTACATTTGTGTTTCTAACAATTTATTGGAAGCCTCATTTCTCTTAATTAGGCAGAATTTTGGACAGCTATAACTGTTTTTGCAAACAGACAAATACAAAAATACAATAATAATAATAATAATAATAATAATAATAATAATAGTTATTATTATTATTATTATTATTATTATTATTATTATTATTATTATTTATTTTATTTTTTATTATGTACATTTTTTTGCTTTATAACTCTGACATAATCCTGACTTGTCCATATCATAAACACGTCATGAGTTTCCATGACTACTGATTCCTATTGATATAATAATATCATGTCATTATCTACACCACCAGGATCAGCTGCTGTGACACTTGAATTCCTGACCCTTTATTTCTAGTTAGCACGCTTCATGACAGAAGATCGTCTTCGACAAAGAAAATCAACAAAAAAATCATCTTAAAGTACATTCACAATGCTGATAATGTCGCTAGATATAAATTAAATTAAATAAAGACCAAACACAATATAAATCACACATACCCACGTACCATAAAGACACACAAATCAGACAAATCACACAAATGGGACATGACACTAATTGAATCCGGCGTCTGAGCACAGAAACTGCATTAATCCAAGAAGACGCTGAGTTTTCTGCGCCCTCGACCAACACTCGGGCGCGGATCATCGTTCTAGCATGAACTCAACAACATCGCTGCATTTGCCCAGAGAGTTTCAGCAAATATTTTTGCTCCAATAAACTAATAAGTCTAATTCCTATTCAAATGTCCACTATGTTGATGTGATGTCTGAGTGAGCAGTGCTGAAAGTGACCGGTCACTCAACCTGAAATAATGCCTGGATCATGTCATCTGTGTCTTTTTATATCATTTTATATAAAATCCAGACATCTTTCAGCTTTATTAACGCTGGCACTAAATTCGCAGGATGGGTTTAATAACGAGAGTCACGCCACAAGTGTCTCTCCTCTCCTGAAAGAGACTCGGTCAGGCTGAGCATCAAGATTTTTTCCTTTCTAGTGGTGAGGCACTCCATGTTCATTAATCTCTGAAAGCATGGCTAGTTGTTGCCATGGCAGCAATCAAAATTCTTAGTTCATGTTCTGGACAATTTAAAAACCATGTTGATCTTTTTGAATGTAACCATGACAACGGGCATACGCCTGATTGGTTACAACTAATTACAGATCAATTCATTACAGACTCAAATAATTACAGACTTAATTCTTCAATACTTGAGTCACTACAGACTCGATTCATTGCAAATGATTCATTTCAGTCTCATTTCACTACAGACTTGATTCTTCAATACCAACTCGATTCATTACAGACCTGATTCATTATAGATTTGATTCATTACAAACGATTCATTTCAGACATAGTTGCCTACAGACTTGATTCTTCAATACCAACTCAATTCATTACAGATTCGATTCATTGCAAACGATTCATTTCAGACTCAATTTACTACAGACTTGATTCTTCAGTACCAACTCGATTCATTACAGACTCGGTTCACTGCAAACAATTCATTTCAGACTCAGTTCCCTACAGACTTGATTCTTCAATACCAACTCAATTCATTACAGATTCGATTCATCGCAAATGATTCATTTCAGACTCAATTTACTACAGACTTGATTCTTCAATACCAACTCGATTCGTTACAGACTCAATTCATTGCAAACAATTCATTTCAGACCCATTTCACTACAGACTTGATTCTTTAATGCCAACTCGATTCATTACAGATTTGATTAATTACAGACTTGATTCATTGCAAACGATTCATTTCAGACTCGTTTCACTACAGACTTGATTCTTCAATACCACCTCGAGTCAATTCAGACTCGATTCACCCCAGACTTGACTCTTCAATACCAACTCGATTCATTACAGACTCGATTCATTGCAAAGAATTCATTTCAGACTCATTTTTACTATAGACTTGATTCTTTAGCACCAACTCGATTCATTACAAACGATTCATTTCAGACTCATTAAAGATTTGATTCTTCAACACTGAGTCGATTCAAGACAGACTCAGTACAGACTTGACACTTCATGACGGACTGATTCAGCAGAAGTTTAGCAAAACACACACACACACACACTTACCCAGGCTCTGACAGCACAGGATGGAGGATAACTTGAGGAGCTCTGTTAGGAACCTCTGGAGTCACATCTGCAGACACACACACACACACACACAGATTGTTAATGTTAATTGTTAATGATAATGAATTAGTCATAAATGATACAGCAGGAACAATCTGTCCATTTATTCACAAACACACACAGAAATAATCAGCGACTCTAACAATCCTCAACACCTGTAACACTTCCATCATCATCCTCCTTCATGTTCATCAAAATGTTTTAAAAATCGAGGGGCTCCCACTGAGTTTGACCCCCAACACACACACACACACAGGGGTTTATTTGGGAAGAACAGAGCAGCCGCCTGCACACGACCCATCATTAGGAGCTTTAGATAAAAACACGCGCAGAGGAGGCATGGAGTCGCGTCTCTGAGAAAAGACAACAAATTACATCAAAAGAGATGTCCTTGGCTTGTCGTGTTGCATTGTGGGTATGAGTAACGTCCAATTAGAGTGCACTTACCAGGGAAGATGAACTGCTGCTTGTATTTGTAGTAATGAGATGCTGAGAGAGAAGAAAGAAGACAGCAGAGAGAGAGGAGAAAAGGAGATCAGGTTATTGCTTCATGTTATTTATGTGTAGAGCTAATACGGGATTTATTACAGGTTTCAGTCTACATGAAGCCACTTTACAGTGTGCTGGGGTGTTGTATAATAACACATAATCAATACACGTAGCTTGGATTGGTATTTTTTATGTCTTGCTGATGTATTAGACTGCAAGCTGATTGTCCCATAATGTCCCATAGGTTGATTTCAGTGTACTGGTGAAAAGGTTACGCTGAATAACAAGCCGTGACATTAAAAGTTTAATATAACATGTGACTGAAAACAAGAGTGATGTTAATAGTGTACTATACTAACACTGTGTGTGTGTGTGTGTACCTGTTAGGTTGGGCTGTTTGGGCTGTCGGGCGCTCTGAGGGGATGGGTGAAGTGGAGAGGGAGGAGTCGCACTGGGAGGAAGGGGCGGAGCTGGTGATGATGGGGTTGAGGAGGTGGTGGATGAGGGGTTACTGCTGGAGTCGGGCTGGTACGGCACAGGGATGTGGTCCTGAGAGACACACAGAGAGGGGTTTTTCAAAATCGATGGAACGGTTTAGAGTAGAAAGTTCTTTATTAATCTGCAGGAGAGGAATATTATTTAGTAAACAAATGAGCTGCCATTACATTAAAAATGATTCTAATGCTTACAAAACAAGCAAATAGAGCACGCAAATTATTTGGTACATTACTATATTAAATTCTAAATACAACAAATTGGGAACAAAAACATTTTTATTATGTCAATTTTGCACGGATTAACTGTGTTGATTAAACTAAAAGGCATAAACGAAATTACAGACTTGTTTCTTTAATAGAAACTGGAATCATTACAGACTTGATTCTTCATTCAAGAACTGATTCTTCATTCCACATTTGATTCATTACAGACTCAAGTCCTCAATTTGGATCCTATTCCTAACTAAAACTTCATTCTTCAGTACAGATTTGATTCATTACAGACTTGATTCTTCAATACCGACTCGAGTCACTACAGACTTGATTCATTTGCGGACTCGAATCAATCAAGACTCAACGTGTTACAAACGATTCGTTTCAGATTTAGTGCACTACAGACTCGATTCTTCATCACCGACTCGATTAATTTACAGACTTGATTCACACAGACTCGATTCATTATAAGTGATTCATTACAGACTTGATTCTTCAACACTGAGTCGATTCATTAAAGACTCAGGCCAGACTTGATATTTCAAGACAGATTCAGATTGTAGTAGGTCGTGATGACAGCTGGTGAACAAACTCCTCGTCTTTACACACACGCACGCACACACACACACACGCACACACACACACACACATACACAATCTACACCTACATTCAGCATAAGGCAAAGCTGACAATTTACTCAAATTTATTGTGTATTTTGAACAGACAAGATGAAGTTGCGTCAGTGTTAGCAAACATCTTGTCACAGTGGTGTGACAGTGGTTTCTACCAGTCCACAATCGCATGTAGGTTCAATCAAGGTTGATAAACACAGTACATAAAGTACTTTCATGTCTTCATATATATTTATTTATTTATTTTTTAATTTAGATTAATTAAATCTCGTTACATGCCCCTCCAGCACTATTCTCACAAGTGAGTGAACAGGGAGGAGGAATGACCTTGCTACATGTGTGAAAGCATTTATTACATCTGCTATAGTTCAAAATCTCAAGTCAATATATTTTTTTCAGTCGACATGGTGTTACGACACTGTGTTATTACACCAGGACAGCTGTTATGTGTGTGTGTGTGTGTGTGTGTGTGTGAGTAAAAAAGATCTAGGGCGAAGGCGAGAGCGAGGGTGTCTTTGGAAATGTCCTCACGATTTTCTGTGCAGCTCATCCAGAAAGTTTTGATTCGTTGATGCTGATTCGTTAGATTTGGTCTTTACATGGACCCTGGTGTTGATTAAACTATAATATATAAATGAAATAATTACAGACTTGATTATTCATTACAAACTTGATTCATTATAGACTTAGTTTAGCTCCTTATTATACATATGATTCTTCATTACAGACTTGATTCTTTGATGTACAACTGATTCTTCAATAGTGACTTGGTCCCTCATTACAGATTTGATTCTTTATTACATAGCTGATTCTTTACAGACTTGATTCCTCATTTTCAGACCTAATTCTTTACTATAAACTTCATTCATCAATACAGAACCGATTCTTCATTACAGATTTGATTCGTTACAGGCTTGATTCCTTATAACAGATTTGATTCTTCATTACAACTTCATTCATTAACACAGAATTGATTCATCATTACAGAACTGATTCTTCATTACAGATTTGATTCGTTACAGGCTTGATTCCTTATAACAGATTTGATTCTTCATTACAACTTCATTCATTAACACAGACTTGATTCTTCATTACAGAACTGATTCTTCATTACAGATTTGATTCATTACAGACTTGATTCATGACAGACTCAATTCCTCATTTTAGATCTAATTCTTCACCATAAACTTCATTCTTCATTACAGAATTGATTCTTCATTATAGAACCGATTCTTCATTTTATATCTAATTCATCACTATAAACTTAATTCGTCGTTACATAATTGATTCTTCAATGCATTTTTGATTCTTCATTACTGAACCAATTCTTCATTATACATTTGATTCATTACAGACTCGATTCCTTATTTTAGATCTAATTCTTAACTACAACTTCATTTTTTATTACAGTTTTGATTCCTCGGTACAGACTTGATTCATTACAGACTCAAATAATTACAGACTTGATTCTTCAATACCGACTCGAGTCACTACAGACTTGATTCATTTGCAGACTCGAATCAATCAAGGCTCAATTTGTTACAAACGATTCGTTTCGGATTTAGTCACCAACACGATTCATTTACAGACTAGATTCACACAGACTTTGATTCATTACAAATGATTCATTTCAGACTCAGTTCATTACAGACTTGATTCTTCAACACTGAGTCGATTCATTCAAAGACCCAGACCAGACTTGATATTTCTTTTTACTTGTTAGTTTCTGATGACAGGTGGTGAACAAACTCCTCATCTTTACACACACACACACACACACACACACACACACACACACACACAGTTTCTTGGTGAAATCTCTGCACAATCTACTCCTACATTCAGTATAAAGCAAAGCTGTCAATTTACTCAAATTTATCGTGTATTTTGAACAGACAAGATGAAGTTTGTTCATTATCGAACCGATTCTTTATTACAGATTTGATTCATTACAGACTCGATTCCTCATTTTAGACCCAATTCTTAACTACAACTTCATTTTTCATTACAGATTTGATTCATTACAGACTCGATTCCTCATTTCAGACCTAATTCCTAACTACAACTTCTTTCTTCATTACAGATTTGATTCCTCAGTACAGATTTGATTCATTACAGACTCGATTCCTCATTTTAGACCCAATTCCTAACTACAACTTCTTTCTTCATTACAGATTTGATTCCTCAGTACAGATTTGATTCATTACAGACTCGATTCCTCATTTCAGACCTAATTCCTAACTACAACTTCTTTCTTCATTACAGATTTGATTCCTCAGTACAGATTTGATTCCTTACAGACTCGATTCCTCATTTCAGACCTAATTCCTAACTACAACTTCTTTCTTCATTACAGATTTGATTCCTCAGTACAGATTTGATTCATTACAGACTCGATTCCTCATTTTAGACCCAATTCTTAACTACAACTTCATTTTTCATTACAAATTTGATTCATTACAGACTTGATTCCTCATTTCAGACCTAATTCCTAACAACTTCTTTCTTCATTACAGATTTGATTCCTCAGTACAGATTTGATTCCTTACAGACTCGATTCCTCATTTCAGACCTAATTCCTAACTACAACTTCTTTCTTCATTACAGATTTGATTCCTCAGTACAGATTTGATTCATTACAGACTCGATTCCTCATTTTAGACCCAATTCTTAACTACAACTTCATTTTTCATTACAAATTTGATTCATTACAGACTTGATTCTTCATTTCAGACATAATTCTGAACTATAACTTCATTCTTCATTACAGATTTGATTCCTCAGTACAGATTTGATTCATTACAGACTCGATTCCTCATTTCAGAACTAATTTCTAACTACAACTTCTTTCTTCAGTACAGATTTGATTCCTCAGTGCAGAATTGATTCAATACAGACTCAATTCACCTCTTCACGATTTTCTATGCAGTTCATCCGGAAAGTTCTGATTCGTCAAGTCTTTGCTCTCACTTTAGATTTACCAGGGAGCCCTGTGTCATATCACTAGTCATATCACTCTCTCCCCACTGACCTTAAAGCATGTGTTAGAGAAACTCACAGAGAGACCACGCAGATTGACACTTTAATTAGTTCGCAATTCTCCAAACTCCCTCCCTGATATATTTTACAGCGTGACTCATATGTGGGGATCAATAAAGCAGTAGAAGCAGATTAGATACTAATAAGCAACACAAACACCAGTCATCTAGTCATCCTCAGAGGAATTCCTTCAGTTATTTTCCATGAACATTGCATGAGATGTGTTAGCATTAAGCCTAACACATGCCACTGTGATTATTAAGGAATAACACACATCGGGATGTGCTGTTAGAGAAAAACAATCAATGATGGGGTTATTTACATTTATCTAAATGTCCTGTATATTATATATTTATTATATTGTATTTTATTTTATTTTTTATTTTTTAATCACCCCCTTTCTGACTTTTCTTATTTGATTCGATTTTTTTATAACACAGAAATGTTTTTACAGCATGCCGTACTGTGTATGATCGTGTATGTGAGCAATAAAATTTTAATTCGATGAAAAACAAACATGTTAAAGAAGTAAAATTAAGCTGAAAATCACCCGAAAGCTCATTTTAATGACCCTGACGTGACCGCGCTACTTTAGACTTAATTCTTCAATCGTATTTGACTCAATTCAGTACAGACTCAAATAAATGCAGACTTGATTCTTCAATACCGACTCGAGTCACTACAGACTTGATCCATTACAGGCTCAAATGAATCAAGACTCAATTCATTATTACAAATGGTTTCTGACTCCCTCCAGACTTGATTCTTCAATACAAACTCGATTCATCACAAACCCAATTCATTACAGATTCAAATCATTACAAACGATTCATTTCAGACTCAGTTCCCTACAGACTTGATTCTTCAATACAAACCTCAAATCATTACAAACCTGATTCATTACAGATTTGATTCATTACAAATGATTCACTTCAGACTCAGTTTCCTAGAGGCTTGAGTCTTCGATACAAACTCGATTCATTACAAACCTGATTCATTACAGATTCTATTCATTGTAAATGATTCATTTCAGACTCAGTTCCCTACAGGCTTAATTCTTCAATACAAACCCGATTCATTACAGATTTGATTCCTAACAAACGATTCATTCCTTTTTTTTTTTTATAACACAGACAGTCATAAAAAAGCGTTTCACTGCATGTGTATGATTGTGTATGCGAAGAATAAAGTTTAAATTTGATCAGAAACAAACATGTTAAAAACCTGAAAGTAATATTATGCTGAAAAGCACCCGAAAGCTCATTCTAATAACCCTGACATGATGCTGCGGTACGAAGCGGAGGACGGCCCACCTTGTTGATTTTGTTGGTTTTGGGCAGCGTCTGGCTGATGTGCAGGTCTGTGTACCTGAGCGGGTTGTTTATGTCACACGGCACCGACTCGGTCCTGACGAGCTGACGAGCTAAGAGACGGAGAGGAGAAATCATATATAGTATCCACGGTAACAGGAGGCAGTTGTCCCGGTAACAGAAACAGAACAAGTGGTCATGGTAACAAAACTCCAAACAAAACTTGTCCGTGCTACACAAAGACATAACAATATGTTTCTACGAGCTGTCTGAATGATGCAATAAATGTCATAACTGATTACAGAGACGTGGCAGGTTGGCAAGGACGCATCCAGAAGCCCACGCCAAGGCTCAAATCTCACTGACGATTTCACTTGGCAGCATGAGAGGTGGTTTATTAGGATGACGCCAGCCATCAATATCAATCATGTTGGGAAGATTCTAAGAGACAGCTTCAAGCAGGTGACAGGAAGCGAGGCTAGAAGTGTGTGTGACGGACAAAATATTTCAACAACAGACATGCGGAGTCAAAAGAAATGTCATTAGTGCACTCGCGAGCGGTCAGTAATCCACTACATTACCTTGAGATGTTCCTTGATCTTCAGGAGAACGGAAATAGTGGGGGAATGAGAGAGACAGAGAGATTAGGAGACCAATTAGATAAGAGGAACAGAGAGAGAAAACAGATCACAGAAAAAAATATATGTGTGTGACATATATATATATTTTTAATAAGAATCATATGTCAACAGTTCTCTCATGCACGACATGCTCCTCATACTAGCTGAGCATTTATGAATATCTGCAACATCGAACATATTTTCAGGAAAAGTAGTGTTACGAAAAAGAAATGTGAAATACCTTTGAACGAGTTCCTACCTCCTCGATGGTAAATAAGCAAATGGCAAGGAGGAGCTTCTTTGGTACATTTATTGTGGCACTTCAACCTGACAAAAAACAAACAAACAAAAAACACTGGACTTTTAGATCTGCTTTAATTCAACTTAATTTGATTTTTATGTGTATGAATAGATAGATAGATAGATAGATAGATAGATAGATAGATAGATAGATAGATAGATAGATAGATAGATTGATTGATTGAGAGAGACAGAGAGAGAGAGAGAGAGAGAGAGAGAGAGAGAAAGAAAGAAAGAAAGAAAGAAAGAAAGAAAGAAAGAAAGAAAGAAAGAAAGAAAGAAAGAAAGAAAGAAAGAAAGAAAGAAAGAAAGAAAGAAGGATGGATGGATGGATGGATGGATGGATAGATAGATAGATAGATAGATAGATAGATAGATAGATAGATAGATAGATAGATAGATAGATAGATAGATAGATAGATAGAATCCTTTTCATTGTTATTAAAGGCGGTGATTAATTTCCATGCAGTGTTCCAGCAGGTTCCGAGTGACTTACTTGCAAGTTTTGCACTTCAAGCCGAATAACATTCCTTTCCCGCAGACGATACAGGTCTGGGACATCCAGTATTTGGTGGAAAATCTGTAAAATATTACAAAAAAAGAAAAAATAATAAGAAGAAGCTCATTTCAGATATTCTTTCAATCTATTTTCGAAAAAAAGAAAAAAAAAAAAAGAAAAGCAATCACATTATTAGCGTGCCCCACTTCAGGGGTAATGATTCGCTTCGACCTTTTGGCTGCAATTCCCAGGATGGTGTGATAAAGAAGCCTGACGTGTCAGAGCACCAATCGTATTTGCCCTATTGCCTTTCTCATTGAGCGGCAGACTACACACCACGATAAGCACTCATCCTCTAATCTTCAATATAGAGTCATTTCATTGTGACTTTCAGCCTGGGCGGAACGATCGGCTGTGCGCATGACAAATATTCCAGGAGGACAAAGGCCGCACGGATACACAAGCGGCGAAAAGAAACGGCTATTATTATCATCAAAAGAAATATAAGACGCCGGACAAGGTCTCTTTCTGACTGGGTCTATATGAATATCTTATTAGGAGCCAAATCTGCAGTGTTCTCGCCAATAAAGCGCTATTGAGATGGCTCTGGAAGCTCGGAGGCCCTGCAGAAGCACGTACACTGACAGCTAATGGAATATGACTAATCCACTCTGACAGACAGAATTGAAATGTCTTCATCTGGATTGAGACGCTCCGTCTCAAGGCCGTGCGGTTCACGTCATCACACTCGGCTGTTTTTATAGCGCTTTGCTTTTCATCATAATATTTTCACCTGGAGCAAATCAGAAACGGATCCAGGATCCGGAGTCCGATCGACTCAACAGGACGACTGGATATGAGGTAAGCGAAAACGTCCGGGATGAATGAGCCTTTAACCGTCCTGTCTTTCACAGATTAAATACAGTTTCAACACCCACGTTAGATTATTTGTTGTGATGAATTTCTCAATATGGGATTATTTTGTTTATTATTATTATTATTATGTTGTTGTTGTTATGGAAGGAAGCTCAACCGCTGCTATAATGTTTACTTCTCATTTACACTGCTTCAACCGCTGCTACTGCATTTTTTGCACAATCTATACTGCTATATATATATATATATATATATATATATATATATATACACTATATTGCCAAAAGTATTCTCTCACCTGCCTTGACTCACATATGAACTTAAGTGACATCCCATTCCTAATCCATAGGGTTCAATATGACGTCGGTCCACCCTTTGTAGCTATAACAGCTTCAACTCTTCTGGGAAGGCTGTCCACAAGGTTTAGGAGTGTGTTTATGGGAATTTTTGACCATTCTTCCAGAAGCGCATTTGTGAGGTCACACACTGATGTTGGACGAGAAGGCCTGGCTCTCAGTCTCCACTCTAATTCATCCCAAAGGTGTTCTATCGGGTTGAGGTCAGGACTCTGTGCAGGCCAGTCAAGTTCATCCACACCAGACTCTGTCATCCATGTCTTTATGGACCTTGCTTTGTGCACTGGTGCACAGTCATGTTGGAAGAGGAAGGGGCCAGCTCCAAACTGTTCCCACAAAGTTGGGAGCATGGAATTGTCCAAAATGTCTTGGTATGCTGAAGCATTCAGAGTTCCTTTCACTGGAACTAAGGGGCCAAGCCCAGCTCCTGAAAAACAACCCCACACCATAATCCCCCCTCCACCAAACTTTACACTTGGCACAATGCAGTCAGACAAGTACCGTTCTCCTGGCAACCGCCAAACCCAGACTCGTCCATCAGATTGCCAGATGGAGAAGCGCGATTCGTCACTCCAGAGAACGCGTCTCCACTGCTCTAGAGTCCAGTGGCGGCGTGCTTTACACCACTGCATCTGACGCTTTGCATTGCACTTGGTGATGTATGGCTTGGATGCAGCTGCTCGGCCATGGAAACCCATTCCATGAAGCTCTCTGCGCACTGTTCTTGAACTAATCTGAAGGCCACATGAAGTTTGGAGGTCTGTAGCGATTGACTCTGCAGAAAGTTGGCGACCTCTTCGCACTATGCGCCTCAGCATCCGCTGACCCCGCTCCGTCAGTTTACGTGGCCTACCACTTCGTGGCTGAGTTGCTGTCGTTCCCAAACACTTCCACGTTCTTATAATACAGCTGACAGTTGACTGTGGAATATTTAGGAGCGAGGAAATTTCACGACTGGATTTGTTGCACAGGTGGCATCCTATCACAGTTCCACGCTGGAATTCACTGAGCTCCTGAGAGCGACCCATTCTTTCACAAATGTTTGTAAAAACAGTCTGCATGCCTAGGTGCTTGATTTTATACACCTGTGGCCATGGAAGTGATTGGAACACCCAATTCTGATTATTTGGATGGGTGAGCGAATACTTTTGGCAATATAGTGTATGTTACAAACATATATGCTGTTAGATACCTGGTTTTTCACAGTTTCTCAAGTTCGCACGTCACATTTCATTTTATTTTTCATGTTTTTTCGGCGCTATGTGTCCTGTCTTGTGTTGTTTTTTTGTACTTCCTGTTGCTGTACTGTCTTGTCTTCGCACTGTTTGCACCTGGTTGCACTTTATGTAGCTTGGACAAACTTCTGTACTTAGTTCTGTGTTGTTGCACTGTTTGTAATTCTATGTTGTTTATGTTGTTTATGTAGCACCAGGGTCCTGGAGAGACAGTGTTTCATTTCACTCTGTACTGCGTCAGCTATATGTGGTTGAAATGACAATAAAAGCTTCCTGACTTGACTTGACTTAAGTGGTGCACAGAATTGTATGAAAGTGGAAATGAAACTATGGCTGATTTCTTTCAAGCCCAGACTGTAGATTCATGCAGCCTGTCAGTGAACAAGAGTAAAATTGGATCTAAGTAAAGGGAGTCCTCACAGAGAAGCTGAGGAAAATATTGATAATCCTTAATATAATCATGACCACATTATACAGAAATAATATAACTATATATAGCTATATATAACTAAATAATCTGTAAATATGAAAAAAATGTTTTTATTATTATTATTATTATTATTATTATTATTATCAGTAGTAGTAGTAGTATTGTTATTTTATTTTATTTTTATTTATTATTATTACTATTATTATTATTATTATTATTATTATTATTATTATTACTATTAGTAGAAGTAGTAGTATTGTTATTTTATTTTATTTTTATTTATTTATTATTATTATTATTATTTTATTACTATTATTATTATTATTAGTAGTAGTAGTAGTATTGTTATATTATTTATTTATTTTTTGGGGTTAGCAATCCACCTATAAAAGGAAAAAGTGGCTCAGAAAGTTGCAGGAGGGAATTCTTCTTAGAAGAAAAAATTTCAGATAAAGAGGGTCTTTGTTATGTATTTTGCAAGAAGAAAAACGCATAACTGTTTACCTCTGATGTCTGGTAAATAGTTTTTCCGAGCCTACGAATATAGCCTCTGTGCTCAGTCATGAATCCCAATAAAAATAACTCAACCTTGTATTTATTACTTTAAATATTATTTTTAAAATATAGAATTTAGATACTTGAGGGATGTCCGAACCTGAACGTTGATGATGAAATGTTCTTTTAGACATCATTATAAAGATTTTAGAACAACATGTGTCCAGGTAGAGTCTCTAATGTGTCCATAAATATCATACTTGTTATCATACATGTTGTGTTCAAGCTCACATGAGCAGATATTACTTAAACTGTCTCTCTCATGTAAACCGTCTCATTTCACAGGCACTGAGACACTTTGCAAGTCAATGTGAGTCGAAATGTCACATCCGTAACGATGGAATTAGCCTCCGGTAAATTGCTTAAAATTCACTAAAATGAGTTAAAGGTCCACGCTTCCCTGTTCCTGTCAGCTCCAGTGCAGGAAGCTTTTCCTCCTACTCCTCGGGGTTAACAATTTTACTCCTGTGTTAAATGGCCTTCTGGGGCAGTTTGAGGCCAGATGATCCAGTCGGAAAAAATATATATTTAATCTATGCTTTTACTTTGTTAAGGAAGAAATACTGAAAATGTCACTGTGGGAAAAGAGCGCTTATTATATCACTGATAATGTCGTGAAAAAGAAAAAAAATATCACAGTTAGCAAGCTTCATTCTGGGTATTTTTTAATATCCAGCTATAAGTGAGATCATTTTAAGAGAACAAAAAAAATTCATTTAATGCATCATTTGTTTTATTATATTTATTTTTTTGTTCGTTTGTTTATTTATGCTGCATTTTATTCATTCACTCATTTATTTATTTATTTTTTTTTGCTGGACTTCACATCAGGACCATCCAAGGTTCTAAAAAATCATTTATTATTTTTTTATTTTTTATGAATACTTTTTAATGCTATTAATCTATTTAATGCTGAGTTTTCAAATAAAAATGTGAAAATTGATAAAAATGTAAAAAACAAAACAAAAAAAAACCCACATGTATCCCAGACTCATTTGCTTTTTTTTATTATTATGCAATACCACTACTAATCAAACTTCTATTTATTTAGTTAGTTAGTTAGTTAGTTAGTTAGTTAGTTAGTTAGTTAGTTATTTGTGAATGTATAGCTATTTTTTTTATCTTTCTTTTCTTATTCTCCCAATTTTCTCTCCATTTTGCATCTACTAGACAGCTCTTCCCTTTCAAATGACAATTAACAACTGGAGAGGGTGAAGGATAAGATGCTCTGACAAGTGAAGCATAACACACTCACAGTAAAGCGTTCTCTGCCCTCTTTCAAATACAATGTACAATACCTTCCTTTGTCCAGCCCTGGGTTTTAGATACCTGGCCCTGGGATTCATCTATATAGACCTGGGCTTTAGATACCTGGCCCTGGGATTCATCTGTCCAGCCCTTGGATTCACCTGTCCAGACCTGGGCTTTAGATACCTGGCCCTGGGATTCAACTCTCCAGCCCTTTTCTTTAGATACCTGGCCCTGAGATTCATCAATCCAGCCCTGGGCTTTAGATACCTGGCCCTGGGATTCATCTGTCCAGCCCTTTTCTTTAGATACCTGGCCCTGGGATTCAACTGTCCAGCCCTTTTCTTTAGATACCTGGCCCTGGGATTCAACTGTCCAGCCCTGGGCTTTAGATACCTGGCCCTGAGATTCATCAATCCAGCCCTGGGCTTTAGATACCTGGCCCTGGGATTCAACTGTCCAGCCCTTTTCTTTAGATACCTGGCCCTGAGATTCATCAATCCAGCCCTGGGCTTTAGATACCTGGCCCTGGGATTCATCAATCCAGCCCTGGGCTTTAGATACCTGGCCCTGGGATTCATCTGTCCAGCCCTGGGCTTTAGATACCTGGCCATGGGATTCATCTGTCCAGCCCTGGGCTCTAGATACCTGGCCCTGGGATTCATCTGTCCAGCCCTGGGCTCTAGATACCTGGCCATGGGATTCATCTGTCCAGGCTTGGGCTTTATATGCCTGGCCCTGGGCTTTCTATACCCAGCCCTGGGCTTCCTTTGTACAACCCAGATTTCATCTATGCAGCCATGGGCTTCATCTGAGCAGCTTTGGGCATCAAAAATCTGTCTTGATTCCTGGCCACATGTTGCTGTGAAATCATCAGGAATCAAACACACAACTCCTGTTTTATTCATTTCCTGACCTCTTTTTATTAGTATATATATATATATATATTTTTTTTTTTTTTTTTTTTTTTTTTTGCATTGCAGTTGTTCTAACAACTAGCACTGAAATGACTCCACATGATAATTTGAATTGTTGGCGGTTTTAGATTGACATTTCACTCATTTTTAATCTGTTTACCTGCATTTTTCTTATAGTTAATATCCCTCATTGTTCTCTTTAGTACAGAAGCACTGAGTTTCTCTCTTCCCAATTGGTGGCATTTGGGAGAATCGTTGATTCAATCCACGCGCTCAGGGCAGGCAGACGAGTGCTCGTCTTAATTGGTCTGACATTTTTAACTATTCCAACACACACACACACACTTATAGTGCACAGTTATGAGACAGATGATAAGTGCTATATTTTGGCATTAAGGAGTGTGCATGTTTCAACCTACAGTCACTTTCAATTCACATTTAACAAAAATCCGTCAGTGACCAAAGCAGTGACATCTACAGTCTTTGATTTGGACAAAAGAAATGAAAGTATAAAAGTACGTGAAAAGTTGTTTCATCCATTTAACCTTTGTTTGCCCAGCCCTGGGCTTCATCTGTCTAGACATGGGCTTCATATATCTGGACAAGAGCGTCATCTGTCCAGCACTGGCCATGGGATTCCTTTGTCCAGCCCTGGGGTTCATCTGTCTAGCCATGGGCTTTAAATACCTAGCCCTGGCTATTAAATTCTCCTGAGCTCCATCTGTTCAGCACTGGGCTTTATACATATGCCTTTGTCCAGCCCTCAGCATCCTTTGTCAAGCAGTAGGATTCCCTTGCAGAGGCTTTGGTTTTATCTGCCCAGGCTTTAACTGTCCAGCCCTGGCCATTATAAGTCTGGCCCTGCGCTTCAGGTGTCAGGTCCTGGGATTTAACAGGTTTTGGGCTTTGTCCACCCAACTCTAGGCTTCATCAGACCATCCATGTCCAACCAAACAGAGATTAAATATATTTGTCACAGTGACCATCGGCTTCCTCTGCTCAAACCACAACATCATCCACTCAGCACTGGGCTTTGTCATCCCAACCAGCAGTCTCATCTGTTCTAACACTGGCTTTACCTCCCTATACTCGGACTTTTCCCACTCATCTTTGGGATTAATCCATCTACCAAATCAGAGGCTTTGTCCTCCTTAATAGAGGGTTCATCTGCCAAACTAGGCGAGTTAGTTTGCCCAACCCTGGGCTTTGTCCAGCAAACCAATGACTTTGTCCAGCCAAACGCTTAGGTCAAGAAATCTGGGAAATATTTAGATCTCAAGAGAATAGTGACTGCTTAACAAGAAACCAGAGGAATTTGATTCAAAGGGCTAGAACAAAAACTTCAGATGAGAAAAAATGGTCCGTCATTTAATGAGAGTGTAACTGGGAAAGCAGTATTAGTAAACAGAATGCAATGACTGAAGCACTTTATTTTTGACATATTGATCATTTTGAGGGGGAAGACAGATGTGTGAAGAACATACCTGTGTTTAATAGAGTTGCCCAAGTCTCTGCGAGGGATCTGTGGGGACCAGCGAGGAACTGACAGAGTGTCTAGGGGGAAAAAACAGAAAGAGAAAAACAAAGACAGAGAAACAAGATCAATTTATTATTATTAATAATAACAATCACAAAAAGTACTTTTACGTATAGCCAGGGTTAAACTGAGATACGCTTTTTTTTTTTTTTTATTTAAATTCAGCACTCAATCCAGTACACAAAATCGTAGCCTGTACACAAAAATGCGATGTCAAAGGTAAAGTTTTAAGCGAAATTATGACAAATGAACGCAATTAGCGCAAACAAGTAATACTTTCAAATCATCATCAACATCATCAACTGTGCATCGCTAATCAACACAAAATAAAGCTGTTAATTATCAAAACATTAAAATCACAGCTGTCTGAAAGGGAGAAAAAAATAAAAAAATAACACCGAGAGAAACGAGAACCTTTTAGAGCCATCAGCGGCGTTCTACTCCTGCAGAAATGCTGCCTTACATAAACAGGCCACAATTAGAGAGAATTATTATAATCTGCTGTGTGCTGTCATCACTCAAATGGAGGAAACCCAATAATATCTGAATAGAGGCCAGTTAGGCAATAATCATATTTGTGCCCTGCAGCACTGCTAGTTCAAAAGGACATTCATCCAATAGAAAGACAATCCCCTGGCCAATTAGAGGTCATTTCTTTTTTGATTAACGGTCTGACGATGGTGGAGCGATGACACACAGAAAGTCACTTTTTAATTCATTGACAGATATCTTTATTACGGGAGATGCGTATGGCCTGAATTCAATTCCTGGACATTCAGGATGACTTCATATAGAAGCCTCATATAAATCAGGTTTATATCAGCAACTGTGCTTTTTTCCCCTTTAAATCTGGATCTACAGACCTTCCAAAGTTCAGGCTTTTCAGTAGGTAATGTTTCAATGCCTCAGTGTGTTTATCTCACATGCTTTTCAGCCTCGTGTATCTCCTGTACCTATGACAACTCCATGACAGTGACTGCTTTTTCCTCGTGACCTCGCCGTTCTGCTCCGCTGACCCAAGATATGTGGCAAGGACGACAAACCGAGTACATCACGAGCCTGGGTCAGGGGTCACCGTTACAAAGAGCCTTCACGGTCAACCGCTGTCACTGGACTTTTTTTTTTTTTAAAGTGGAATAAAGACACGATGATGCTGGTTCTAGATCCAAGTGAATGAAGCACTTTTTCAAGTATAAAAAATATGAAAATATATCTAAAATCCTGGTGTGGATCTCACTTTTCGACAACATGGTACACTTCTTTAGATCTGCTTGAAAAATGATGTAGTGCTATATGGCATCTTGTCATTTACACTGTGTACACACAGTGTACACTGAAAACAGTTTGATTTTAGAGGTTAAGTGAGAAGCTGCACCTCCTTTACTGAGACTGAAAGACATCTTGTTCATTTTTCAATGACTTCCACAAAATGGCATATAGGCCACACCTCTTTCAGTGGGGGACTGACAGGCACCTAAGCCACACCTCTTTTATTGACACTGACACGCACATAAGCTGTATCACTTTCAGTGAGACAGACAGGCACATAGGCCACACCACTTTTAGTGAGACTGACAGGCACATAGGCCACACCTCTTTTAGTGAAACTGACAGGCACCAAAGCCACATCTCTTTTAGTAGGACTGACAGGCACCTAAGCCACACCTCTTTTAGTGGGACTGACAGTCACCTAAGCCACACCTCTTTTAGTGAAACTGACAGGCACCAAAGCCACATCTCTTTTAGTAGGACTGACAGGCACCTAAGCCACACCTCTTTTAGTGGGACTGACAGTCACCTAAGCCACACCTCTTTTAGTGAAACTGACAGGCACCAAAGCCACATCTCTTTTAGTAGGACTGACAGGCACCTAAGCCACACCCCTTTTAATGGGACTGACAGGCACCTAAGCCACACATCTTTTAGTGGGACTGACAAGCACCTAAGCCACACCTCTTTTAGTCTGACTGACAGGCTCATAGGCCACACCTCTTTCATTGTCCTGACAGGCATATAAGCCACACCTCTTTTATTGACACTGACATTCAAAAAGGCCACATCTCCTTCACCAAGACTGACAGGCACAGACGTCATGCCTCCCTTATTGGGGTTGACAGGCATGTAGGCCACATCTCCTTCACCGAGACTGACGGGTTCAAAACTCCAGAACAAAATATATTCTCTTTTTCCAAACAAGCCTAAACTGTCAGACATATGGTATGTAAAGGTCTTAAAGCTTGTGTAAGTCAAAAACCATCCAGACTGTTAGTCTGAAAATGCACCACTTCACTGAGACGGAATCACAATATGACATTCGTTATGACCCTGTGTGCCTCCAGTGGCCTTGCTCTTTCTCACTCTATGTCATTTTTGGTCATGACCTAATACCTAGGAAGCAGACTAGTTCATTGTCACCCTTTTTTTTCTCACCGTCCTTTATTTATTTGTACCCTAGACCAATGGAAATTGTGGTTAATTCCATTTATGTGTCCATTTTTGAGTTTGGGAAACTTTGTGTCCGTCCCCTTTGATGGCACTTGACCGTCCATAACACTACCTGTTGTTGCAGCCTGCCAGAGCACTAATAAACTAATAAAGACTAATAGCCTGGATATAAAATCTGTTAAATACCCAAGCTACTGATTTATCCACACCTGTGCTTGGCTGGTGCTCGCTGTAACCTGAACTGCTTCCCAGTTCTAGTTTTGGACTCATTTTGGAAAACCTGGGTTTTCTGTAGCCTGCTAGTCAAGTGGGATTTACCTCTTTTCCTGTCACAGGTCTTCCCTAAATCACATTACATCTGTCCAAATCGGTGCCAGACTGCGGTATGTCATGAGCCAGAGTGGCTGATGGTTCTGCCTGCTGAGTGCGAGAATAACACGCTGACTAGGGGAAACAGGAAACATTCAGAGAGAGTAAAGCCAACAGGACTGTTCCTGAGCGGACACGAGCCCTTGTGGGATTTCCTTATGAATGTAAACGCCTGCGGTTTCATCTATTCATTAGTGAGTACACTTACCGCTAGTGTGTGTAATGCTTTTTCAGACCCTTTCCTTTTCTAATCACTGGCTTCCTCACTGCTGGGTAGTAATAGAGTAGAAAAAAAGGTGCTTCTCAGATGAGAGAGATGGTAGATGCATGTATTCAGAAATAAAGTCATGGGTGATCAGGTGCTCTCGGTTCCCATCCCGCTGCGATGGTTCAAACAGGAGAAGGACGAGAGGCAGCATCCTACTCTTACACACAGCACCATAACACACATCCTTCACTCGCTTGTTTCTATGACAACCCTGTAGGTGCCCTTTTTCCCGGAAAAAGTTAAGAAAAGAATAAGATTTGAATTATGTCAGTATGTCGTGACTTTAAGTGACTTATTCCACCCTGCATCATTCTTTATAAAAGAATTACGCCTACATTTTTTTTTTTTTTGCATCCATTTATTTGGCTGACACTTTCATCCAAAAACAGCATATGTGTCAATGCCGAAAGAAAGAAAGAAAGAAAGAAAGAAAGCACGAAGGAAAGCAAACAGGGAGTGGAGTTAACGGAGTTGAATAAGTTATCTCTTCTTGCATTTCTTTTTTAAGTTTGAATAAGATACAAGAGAAAAACAAGTATTTTGCCTTTTGTAATCATCAACACTATCGAACCATGCATGATTAAACCAGTAACGCTAACTAACATGCGGAAAAGGTCCGTTTTTCTTCTAGCCTCTCTTTCATAAATGAGATATTAATTCAGACAGATAAACATGTACTAGTTTTTATCCAGCTAATCACGTCTGTCTGACTGGGAAAAACAAAACAAAACAAAGAGCTAAAAACGTTCAAAGTCAGGATAATTGTGCAAAGGATTGCCGGAGGAGTAATAAATAATAAATTCGTCCTGGTAAATATTGCTGTGTTTGTGCACTGAATAAAAGAAATACCGCAATTTATTTCTATATGAACTTTTTCATTTATATTCTTGCTGTCTGTGTAAAAGATAAAGACTAATACCCTTTTATTCCTAATACCCGAGCACGTGCTTTATTCTCTAATTCTCTTAACGCTTTTTTAAGTTCATTACCTGAGCTAAATGTATCAGAGCCGGCCAGAGTTTACGGCAAATCCTGCGTTTGAATGAAGGAACAAAAGCCTTTAAAAGAACCAGTTTATACTGTAGAGACGAGCATAAAACAGTGCCTCCTTCCTGTATTCTCGACTTCTGACTGGATTACAAAGTTTCCAGCTCCTTTTACCTGCAAACTAAAAGCAGTCCATTGTTCACCACTAAAGCAGAGGCTTTAAAAGAGGCTAATATACACAAGATAATGATAACTTTGGAAACCGTTCACTTTAGAAAAGGCTCTCTATTAAGTTTACCGAAGTATAAAAGAGTTTTTCGGACGCTCTCGGAAGAAACGGTACTAAACAGAACCTAGTCACACACGCAAACCTTTCATATCGTTCGACTCCATCCAACCCGTTTGGTTTCTCTACTTATCCAAGCTATCGGCTCACGGTGGATTTCTTTAAATCACAGGTTTCGAACTCACGGCCTGGAGGCGCAAACCATAGCCTGCTGCTTTCTTTCATTCAGCTCATACAAACTTGTGAAAATTAGGTTGCTTTAAAACCTGCATTTTTTTCCCACCTCCATCAGCCCCCTAGCGCTCGTTACGCCTCGTGAAGCATGAACGATGTTTTCAAGCACGGGGATCAGTCAAGAGATTTTTAGATCCTGGTGAAAATGCTGGTCTCAGTAATGCTTCTTTCAGTGGAACACTTTCAGCGCTCCTGCTCAGTAATGTGACTGTTGACTCGTCACGTTACATCTGATTTTATTTAAAATATATTTCTTACCTATTGATAAATATACAGTGGAACCTGGGCATACAAATTTAATTTGTTCTGGAGGTGTAAATAAAATAAAATTAAACATACATAAAATATTTAAAAAAAAAAAAACTAATAATAATAAAATAAAATTCAAAAATAAATAAATAAATAAATAAATAAATAAATAAATGAATGAATGAATGAATGAATGAATGAATGAATGAATGAATGAATGAATACCAAAAAGGTCAGCTTGTACTTTTTTCTCAGATCCCCAATGTTTTAATCCGAGTCAAAACATCTGGCCAGTCTAGAAATCTTGAACTTCACTTATTATTGAAAGATAACAATATTTTTTCAGAAAGAAGAGAATCTAATCTCTATCTGCTGTTTTCTATTCAACTAACAGTGAAATGAGCCGTTAAGAAATATTTTTTTTTTCCAGTCAAAGCATCTGGTATGTTTGTTCTGAGAATATTTTCAACCATGTAATGTATTTCAGGAGATATATTTTCTGTTTTCTTTTTCTTTTATTCGTTTTTATAACTCCAATAACATAAGTCATAACAGGAACTTGGATGTTTATCAACCTTGTGATGTGTTGTTCATTAATAAATTAATCATCGTTAGCAATGTTCTGTGGACTGGATGGACACTTTGGGAAAGGATGTGAAAAACTGAACTTAAAATTCTACTCTAGACTTCAAGTCAGCCTTCAGACGGCTTGCTGCAAGCATCAGAAAAGCGTCGGCTAACTAATCTGATATCGTCCGTATGCGGCAGAGTTGATGCGAGGCCTAATGACACTCCAAAGGCCTGTTTAATACCACAGCATCCCAACCCAGAGCTCCAGGGAGAGACTCTGAGCTCGCCTAATGCCATTACGGATGCTGCTCCATCCCAATGAAATTACTCATCCGCCTCGAAGCCACTCACTTATCAGAAATTCATCTCACTCTCTGCCTTTTGGTAAAAGAGCTCAGGAAAAAAAAAAGAAAAAAAGCTCTGGTGGAATTCGACTCATCCGGAAGTCATTAATGTCATTACCAGACTTGATGGATAATAGACCAGCGTCAGAACACGTGTACTGCTCCTTAACCCCCAAAGGAACAACGTATAATTGGTGAAGAGAGAGTTCAGGAAAGCACACAGCAACGTCGGCAGACACACCTATAACTCATTACATGCTTGGTTAGGTCTGATTAGTCTGCAAAGACTTCACACAACTGGCAACACTTCCAGCGACAAAAGTTTAACAGTCTTAAGAAACTCCAAACCTTATCGATTTAACATAACGAATGAAGGTGTTTTTTTTTTTCCAAATATAATTATTGTTTCTGAAATTGAGGTGTCATATATGTTATTTGAAATATTTATCCGATTTTAGAAAAAATAATTAAGACTCGGACAGGTTTTCCCAGACCATTGGGCAAAAAAAATGTCCAAATCACCAAACTGGAGCAAAATGCTGTTTCTGCTGTTTCTCTGCAGCTATCTTAATAGATAACTGAACAATCTAGTGATAAATAAGTAACAAAAGATGCACGCATGCCATCAAATCCCATGCTACTATTTGGTGTGGTGGTAGCTCAAGTGGTTAAGGCTCTGGGTTGCCCCAGCACTGCCAAGAGTAAGGCCCCAAATCCCACCCCCTGCTCCAGAGGCTAACCATGCACTGACTGCATCACGGCTAACCATGCACTGACCCTGTTGTTTTTCAGGGGTTGGACTTGGCCGCTTAGTTCCAGTGAAAGGAACTCTTGATGCTTCAGCTTCATACCAAGACATTTTGGACAATTTCATGCTCCCAACTTTGTGGGAACAGTTTGGGGATGACCCCTTCCTGTTCCACCATTCCAAAGCAAGGTCCATAAAGACATGGATGAGGGAGTTTGGTGTGGAGGAACTTCACAGAGTCCTGACCTCAACCTGATAGAACACCTTTGGGATGAATTAGAGTGGAGACTGTGAGCCAGGCGTTCTAGTCCAACATCAGTGCCTGACCTCACAAATGGGCTTCTAGAGGAATGGTCAAAAATTCCCATAAACACACTCCTAAACCTTGTGGAAAGCCTTCCCTGAAGAGTTGAAGCTGTTATAGCTGCGAAGGGCGGGACAACTCCATATTAAGTTCATGTGCATGTAAAGACAGATGTTCCAAAACATTTGGCAAGGTAGTGTATGTTTACAAGAACCCTCTTTGTTTACAATCCTCTTATTTTTGCACAATGTTCTGTATAATATACCGAATGTATACTGGTCCTGGAGAAACGTTGTTTCATCTCACTATGTACTGCGCCAGATATATATATATGGTTGAAATGACCCTAAAAGCTTCTTGACCTGACCTTTCTCATCTGAGCTATAATACAATAATGTAAGAGAAGGTATTGTGAGATAAAGTTGTGAAATTCTGATAAAAAAAGGTAATAGCTGTGATAGGTTTTGCAGCCATGTTTTTCTTTTGTCATCATATTCGTTGAAAATCGGTGTGTATCAGATATAATTAGTGTGTGTAAATGTGTGTGTGTGTCGCACAGACTTGAAATGACTTTGATCAAACACACCTGGCCACACACACCGAAACTTCAGCTATTTGGATTCAGATCATCTACCGGAAGGCCAAAGCTACACAGAGACGCAATCCGTCAAAAAGCAGGAATCCATCTGTAGGACAACATGAGTCCAGAAGTCCACTCACACCCCCCCACCCCCACCGATGCCTCATTATCACTCTAACAGCTCATCCTGAGGGGGCCGTTCACACCTCAGCATCAGTTTCAACCATATGCGCTTACACGCCGAAGCCAGGCATTACGGGAAATAAGATGTGACCTGTCATTTGGCATCCTAAACGAGGGCTTTGTGCCACGAATAAAGAGGAGGCATGTGACATTAGCATACGTCAATGTTAGTATTGATAGCTGTAACACTGACAAGTGCAAACTTGTGGATTTCAAAATATATACATTGGAACCACGGCATACAAATTTTATTCATCCTGGAGGCGAGTTCTTAAGGTGAAAATTTGTATTGTGAAATGAATTTCCCCATAAGAAATATGTAAATGCAGATAATCCGTTCCAGCCGCCCAGAAATATGACCAATATTCCCAATACGAAGCGTATGTAAACTGTACGGCTGCTTCCAAAGAACTGACCCAAGCCAAGCATTCCATGTCAAGGCTCCTCACAGGAAGTTGTGCCACCAAGCTTGGGCTAAAAATAGATGCCACCAATCTGTCAACAATAAAACACCCGGAAAATCACCTAGCTTTTGAACGCATGCCGGAGGTAATGTTGGTATCGTGGGTTGACTCTTTCCTAACAGCTTTTGCAGACTGAAAAAAATCATAAAATTGGTAAACTTGCTTCAGTTGGCTTTGCTTGGCTTTCCACTGACCGCTAACAAGTTTTGAACGGCTCCCGGATTGTTCGTATGCCAAAAATGCTTCGTAATGCGAAGCAAATTTCTTGAAAAATTTCAATTCTCAAGGCAAAAATTCATAAGGGAGAGCATTCATATGCCGAAGTTCCACTGTACATAGAAGCTGGTTTAGAAACACAATGAAAATGGTAGGACTTCCTAACAAATATATATTTATAATGCCTTTATAACATGATATTCAGATTTTAGGATTTTTTTTCTAACCGCATTACAGTGTTTTTATGCCCTGACGTTAAAAATCGTTATGTACTCTGGCATTATAAAGTCGTACTGTACTGTATATTCATCCTTCTCTTAAGTGTAACCAGAACTCTTTATGAACGCTTATAACAGGCTTATAACAGTACCTCCAGAACTGCGCCATTTGGCGACTGGGGAAATGAAAGCACAATCGAATGATAGCATAATTGATTTTTCAAAATGACCTGAAATTATTTTAAAATTTGGGTTGTGACATCATCAAAACATGATTTTCATCCACATGGGTGCGGCTGTTGTGCGGCTGTAAGTCAGGACATATGGATGTGTCTGCATTGGATAGGGGATTTTTGTGCTTGCAGTTTTGGCAATTCAAAGAGTTTTCCATTTCCAAACTTTGAAAAAAGCCTTAAAATCAAGCCTTTATGGCCAAAAATCATAAAAAAAACTTTTCTGAATTTTGTTATTGTTAAATGAGGTATTATTAGGTATTTCTGATACAACATGCATACATAAATATTGTATAAATAGGCCAATTTCAACAGGCCAAAATATTAATCATTGACTAGAACATGAGGCATAACATTTAAAATTTGGATTTTATCAGTCGTAGATTTTATTACGACTAATCCCCTGCTTTCTGTACATTTTTAAGCATGTTATACAGCTGTGGTTGGTGTGTAAAGGCTGAGTTGTTGGTACATACTGGCAGAGGGCGTCTCCGCATGCACGGGCGGCGTGGAGGGCACGAGGCTCGGGAAGAAAAACGAGCGGAGAGAGTGATCCGAGTGGAGAGGCGATCTCTGAGTCGGCAGGTTCTCACAACTCCCTGCTACGCTGTTGTGGATCTTCAGGTTCAGAGGCTTGGCTTTCTTCTTGGCTCTGTGTTGAAAGAGAAATAGAAGAAGGAAAAGTAGTGATTATTGGACATGCAGTAAAATGCTATTTATGAGTGTCTAGGTTAAAAAAAACAAAATTAATTTAAATTAAATAAATAAATTTAAGCAGTAAAATAAATAAAATAAAATAAAATAAAATAAGCTGAAATGCCTGTGTAGTCAAAACAAAAGTCCATAAAAGTGATACAATTTGCTACAAAATCCTGTGATAATATTTTAAAAAAAGGATTCAGACACTTTATTGATATATAAAAATGTATGCAAATGCAAACTTTAATATATTAGCATCTGACCAAAAGCATATGAAACGTTTTGTATTATTACACCATACCACTGTTGAATTCTTGATTTTGATTGGTCAGAATGTGTTGATTCGTTTACTATAACAGCATGTTGCCCGTTTATTCAAATCACAGGTTTCTACTGATGCGCTCTCTCTAAAGCATCTAATTGTGGTAGCTTAGTGGTTAAGGTGCTGGACTGCCCATTGTAAGGTTATGAGTTTGAATCCTAGGTCCACCAAGCTACCACTGCTGGGCCCCTGAGCAAGGCCCTTGACCCACAAATGCTTGCAGTTGTATAAAATGAGATAAATTGTAAGTCGCTCTGGATAAAGGCGCCTGCCAAATGCCAGAAATGTGACATGGAAGGAGACTCCAGTTTTAGTGTTTTGTAACAGTCATGGTTACAGCTGTAGCGTTTTTTAGGACAACCGAGTTTGCGTTTTTTTTGGTTTTCTGGTTTGTGAAAAACATAACAAATGGCACTTTTGTCTTACTCACATCAAAATAGAGAAATAAAAACAAAACTAAGCTGTTCTACAGACGTTCCACAACATTAAACATAACTATATCAGCCAATCAGACGGCAGACTGCTTCCATACTCCAAACCTCAGAACACCTTCAACCTCAACATCAATTCCTCTTTGGATAATTACGTCTCTTTAATTAACACACCTGGCCTGAAAAAGGCACAGCAGGTAAAGAAAAAAGCGACAAGGGAAAGTCATTTGCGCCTAATTAACACGTGGCCAGAACCCAGCTGCACCATACACACCAATATATAATGAGGTCTCGGACATTTCACACCAGACGTAATGCTCTAAGCAGCTGTTCTGAAGTGTGGGTCAAGAGCCATTCACACACACTAGGGCAGATGTAGCCGAACTGCCACACACATTCACACACACATTCACACACACACAAATACACCCATCATCCTGTTAATAAGCTGTGTAGCTCACAGCATCTCAGTAAGAAGCTCATTTAGATGCGATTGTGTGTTGATGCCTCAGGGATGCTATTCAGCCAAGCGAGTCCCGCGATCAGCCATTTTAAGTGTCCCGAACGTACGAAGGAAGAGAAACAAGCTACAGGTTATCCGCATTTCCCTGCAATGTCTTTATCAGCAATTTAGATAAAGCCACATTCTGCAATTCAAATCAAATTAGATCCATTCATCTTCCTGGGAATAAACAGACTGACAATGAGCGAGGACTCAAGGCACACCCCTGCTGATCTCCTCCTGCTTACACGCTTTCCTTTCTTTTCTTTCACTCTGTCTTTGTCAAATACTCACCCACACACTCTCTCACACACACACACACACACACGGAACAAAGTGCACAAATATGAACCGAGACGAATGTTTTCTAAAATGATCTTTGATGAGTGGAGCATCGTTTGGAACACAACAAACATGCGAAAGAAAGAATGAGATTTCTCTTTGGGAACACGCTAATGTTGGTAAACTAGATTATTCTCTCTGCCTTTTTATTTTAAGAGATCCTGCTGGAGTTTTTCCTCAGCATTGAGACGTAATTAAAATTAGTTTTGGAAAAAAAGTAGAGAGAAAAACCTCCTATTAGTTAAAAACCTTCCCCTGCTAGATAAAAACCTTCCTCTGTTAGCTAAAAAACCTCTTGTTAGTTAAAAACCATCTCTTGCTAGCTAAAAACCTTTCCCTGCTAGCTAAAAGCTTCTCTTGTTAGCTGAAAAACTTCTCCTGTTAGCTAAAAAAACCTTTTCTTTTTAGCTAAAACCGTTCTCCTGTTAGCTAAAAACCTTCTTTTGTTAGTTAAAAACCTTTCCCTGCTAGCTAAAAACCTTTCCCTGCTAGCTAAAATCTTCTTTTGTTAGCTAAAAACCTTCTCTTGTTAGCTAAAAAACCTTCTCCTATTAGTTAAAAACCTTCTCCTGCTAGCTAAAAATCTTCTTCTGTTAGCTAAAACCCTTTTGTTAGCTAAAAAACCTTGTCCAGTTAGCTAAAATCCTTCTCCTGTTTGCTAAAACCCTTCTCCTATTAGTTAAAAACATTCTCCTGTTAGCTGAAAACCTTCTCCTGTTAGCTAAAAAAACCTTTTCCTGCTAGCTAAAAACGTCTCCTGTTAGCTAAAAACCTTCTCCTGTTAGCTAATAATCAGTTTCCTCACACTGTTCTATCATCGAAAAGGATTTTTCTTTCTCCCGCTCACTGGATGTTTTTTGTTTTTGTGCACCATGTTGCATAAACTCAAGAGATTGTTGCGTCTAAAGATTGATTTTTTTGTCCATGTGACCTTTTGACCCGAAGCTCTCGATCTTTATTCGCACGACAGTGCTGCCACACGATTGGCTGATTAGATAATTGTAAGATTGAGCAGCGGTACATGTAATTATAGACAAGCCGAACGAGCGGATGTCGATGGATAGGTTTCCTCGAGCGGGGGTTCTTCTATAATGAGAAGCTGGAACCACAGCTGGAACCACAGCTGGAACCACATGGGTGGATCTATAAAGCTGGTCAAACACCTCCTGATGCACGTCCTAAGCGTGAGCAGCGTGCAGCACGGGCGACAGATTAAGCGAATACTTCATTTTGTTTTAAACGGAAATCGGTGCTACCCCGGCAACCTGTCAAACGGCGTCTGTTCTCGCCGAAGGTACATGTTGTTTACGTCGCGGATGTTTTCTATCTATTTTTTCTCTGTGAGAGCGAGTACGTGACGGAGAGAGAGGCTTCTGTCACAGACGAGGATGATAAACATTTCTCCTGGTGAGCCGAATACATTAGAGTAGAACACGGCGCATACTGACAGCAAATAAAGCTGAGGGTAAAGGGGCGTGTGTGTGTGTGTGTGTGTGCGTGTGTGTGAGGTATTGAAGCTTTCAGAAAACATATTGAGCCTTGAAAGACATGCTGTCGATGTAAAACGTGTTTATTTCTTTCTGTTTTTCCGTGTGTGTGTGTGTGTGTTTCAAGCCAACGCATTCATAAATCATCCTCGATGTCCATGTCAGAAATGTTGGAAGATACCAGTAACAATAAACGTCATGAATTAATCATTCTGCTATGATGGAGACCAACAGCGTGACTTCATCACGAGAGAATCTTCCTTCTTATTTTAAGTAATTTTAAAATGTAATAAAAAAAATTAATTAACTTTAATTTTAAAGTATTCAAAAAGCATGGCATGCTTTTATTGGCCAGAGCCTTTTTTTTTCCAACACATTTAGCCAAAAAATGCCAAATAAAATAAAGGAATATGTTTCAGACAGACTTAATTTAGTTTTATTTTCATTTTTCTTTCATTTTTTAAACAATGGTATATAATATTTCTGTGACAGAAACAGGGTCATAACACTTTCTAAAAAAAAAAAAGTATTAATAAAAAAATAAAAAATCTGCAAATAAAATGTATTATTTTAGATTTTTTTAAAGATTTATTTTCATTATTATTATTTAAAAAAATAAATGAAATTATTATTATTACATTATTATTTTTATTATTATTATTATTTAGAAAAGTTTACATTATTATTATTTTTATAATTAAATCATTGTTACGTTATTGTTTATTATTATTATTATTATTATTATTATTATTTAGAAAAGTTTACATTATTATTATTATGATTATTTAAAAATGAATATAAAAAATATTCTTTTATTATTATTATTATTTAGAAATTAAAAGAATTTAGAATTTAGAATTTTTACACTATTATTATTATTATTATTTTAAATAATAATAATTTATTATTTATTATTATTTATTATATTATTTATTATTATTTTAAATGATTATTTTCCATAAACTCTTATGCTAGTAAGTAAAACATTTCTTTAATTAAAAAAATCCATGATATTGAGTCGTATGTGAATATAAACTGCTTCACTTCTTCTTTTTCCTTTTTATCAGCTCTCACTGATTTTAAGAGATTTCTAAAGCATCAATGCCATAAATGTTTAAAAACCTTGCAGATTAAAATCTCCTTTTCTCCAGCATTTTGTTTTTTATAACAACAATCTTTATTAAAAGATAATAATGATCTATATTATTATTAATGAGATAATAAACACTAAAACAGTTTGTATTTTCTTTTCCCTTTAAATGTATGAATATTTAATGTTAATTAAATTTAGCAAGGTTTAGCAAGGTTACAGCAGAGTACACACACACACACACACACACAACAGAAAAAAGAGCCTTCTGAACATGCCTTGAAGCAAGTTGGAGAGATTTCCTGTGATTCAGTTAACTTAATTATTTCAATAAGATTTCTGTCTGTTATTTTAACTTCATCATCATCATCATCATCACTTCACACCTGTTTGTGTTTGTGTGTGTATATGTGTGTGTGTGTGTGTGTGTGAGACAGGTGAGTGATGTATGGTTCAGATAATTAAAGATAACTGTAACAATGCCAAAACCGCCACAAATGTACAAGCCTGAGATTTTTACTGCTAAATAATAAACACGTGTGGAAACACGTGTCATGATTAGACTAAACCGTGTAGAAACTACAGAAGACGACATCACACCACACAAAATCTTTTTATTAGGATAAAATAAGCTTTTATTTTTCAGCTTAAATAAACTTGCTTTTTCTTCCCAAAGAAAGTTTGAACTATTTGATCCCTTTAAACTATTTTATAATTAAAAGACTCTGCTTCTGCTTCTTACTAACTAATTAAATAACTAACTAACTAACTAACTAACTTCCTCCTGCTTTTTTGAGCAAATCTAAGTGAACCAGAAAGCAAGTTTACTCTTTGTGGGTGAGTTCATTTTTCCAACTTTATCGACCTTTCTATGTTGTTTGACTTAAAACTATTATTAATAGTAGTATATATTTTACCCAACCAAATAAAATAAATAAATAAATAAATAAATCTCATTTATATATATATATATATATATATATATATATATATATATATATATATATATATATATATATATAAACTAAATAAATATTATTTATTTATTTAATGTTTTATTATTTATTATTTAATAATAATAACCAACAGTGTACAATTATTATTAGTAGTAGTAGTAGTAGTAGTATATAATTTAAAAATTGATTAGTTTCTATTTATTATGTTATCATATACATAATATAATATTTATTTTATTATATTTATATTTTATTTATTTGGTTTAAATATTATTATTGTTAATAAATGACAATTTTCACAGCTTTTTTTATTAAAATTAAAAATTAAAATCCACACTGTTTGTGTAATGGATTATTGCAGTGAGATACAGAATCATTATCTTTACTTTAAAACTAGACGTTAAAAATGAACGAATCTACAGTCTGGGATAGAAAGAAATCAGCCCTAGTGTATACCGTTTAATGCACCGTCCCTGTCAACAAACATGCTGTAAATATTATGTACAGTCAGAAGGACGTTTTTGTCTCAGCTCAGATCTTTAGAAGGCTGGAGCTCTCAAAAACAGCCCTGACATCACAGTGAACTTTCAGGCTAAACATCTCATTAAGTCCCAAGCAGAGAGCAGGCACACACAAGAGTGAAACGCTCTCCAGACACTCGTTGTGCTTGCACAGGAGATTCATGTCTGCAGTCTCTCCTGGAGCTTCAGTCAGGCCCGGCCGGGATAAATCAGTTACACACGGCCGGCCCTGTCACTTTTAAACACTCATATAAATTCATCATCACGCTGCCGGTCTGAGAGGCGCGGCTTAGTGAGAGCCGGGAGACGAGGACGACTCGTTATAGTGGACAGAGGGTGAAAGAAGGGACTGGGCAAGAGAGAGAGAGAGAGAGAGAGAGAGAGAGAGAGTGTTTGTGTGTGCTAACACTCCTTTAATCTAGCCAGTCATTAATGGAGGGGGAAGAAGGCTTGATTAACACCAATGAAGTCTGCATGTGCACACACACACACACACACACACACAAAGTAATATATACACATGCCTAAATGCATTCTCCTGAAGAAATATAAGCATTCTCTCTCTCTCTCTCTCTCTCTCTCTCTCACACACACACACACACACACACTCTCACTTTCATACACACACACACCTAAATGCATACTCCCAGGGACATACCAGCATTCACACACACACACACAGATCCCTAAATGCATACCTTGATGGAATACCAGTATTCACATGTATACACACACACACACACACACACATACACACACATACTCCTTAAATCTAAATGCATACTCCTTAAGAAATTCCAGCATTCACACACACACACACACACACACATCCCTAAATCCATACCTTGATAGAATACCAGTATTCACACACACACACACACACACACCCCTAAATGCATTCTCCTGAGAAAATACCAGCATTCTCTCTCATTTACTTTTTATCCATTTCTAGTTACCTTTTATAATTAGAATTTACTCCAGAGTGTCAGTGATGAAACACTTTTCACCTCAATCTCTGATCAGATTTTCAATTTGCCAGGTCATCTACGCTAATTAGAGTACGAACAAACACGGCCACTAAACACACACCACAACACACAGCAGCAGCGGAGAGTTCACCATCATACTGATGACACACACCTGTTCACAATTACACAGTAGATCAGGACTCACGTCCGAAAGTAAACGCCCATCGTCCTTGTGTTGTTTATTGTTCCGGTTTTGTTTAGTTTCTTGTATTCACGAGTTTGTTTTGTCTAGACTGCTCTGTTTGTTTATCACCTGACCCACACCGGTGTTTCTTGACATTGTTTATATTTCCGCCTTCGCCCTACCTGCGTTCATATCCGTCTCTACAAAACTCTCCATTTTGTGACACAATACTGAGATATTATTATCTCATGGAATTGTTTTTAAAATGCTATTAACTTAAAGGAGAAGTTCACTTCCAGAACAAAACCCTACAGATAATTTCCTCACCCCCTTGTCATCCAAGATTTTCACGTCTTTCTTTCTTCAGTCGTAAAGAAAGCTACGTACTACGTACTACTGAAGGTCACATGTGACGTAGGTGGAGCTACAGACCCGGTGTTTACAAAGCGGACTTGCAAAGACCAAGGAAGCGCAAATAAGTCAAACGCTCTTTACTAACAAAAAGGTTCATATAACTCTGTGTCATTCCACACGGAGCGCTCCTCCTTCTCCACACTAGTAAACACTGGGCTCCGCCCACGTCACGCGCAACCTTCTGACATGATTAAGTAGTACGTAGTGTTGTGGACGCGCATCGTAGAGCTAGTGCTAGATGAGCTTTTGTGGTTAAAAAGTATACAATTGTTTATTTTTGTAAGAAGATGGCCGATGGTTTGTCTAGATAAGAGCCTCCTTCCTGGGCTGGGATGGAGGTTTAGAACTTCAAACTCGGGGGCACCTTAGAAGTCCACTATACGGAGAAATGTTTTCCTCAAAAAAACATCATTTCTCTACGACTGAAAAAAGAAAGACAGGAACATCTTGGATGACGAGGAAATTATCTGTAGGGTTTTGTTCTGGAAGTGAACTTCTCCTTTAAGTCTTTTATTTTATTTATTTTTTTGCTAAAGGTTCAGAATCTGAGGGAAACCCTGCTTTAGTGTGAAATAATTAGTTTCTTTGAAAGCCGAGGGAGAAAAAAAAAAACGTCTCGGCTCATGGGAAAACCAGCCATTTTGTGAGCTGACGAATATAACTGCAGGAAAAAGCAACAAAATCCCAGGAAACTTCAACATTTGTCAAACAGAGCGAGCTCTAAACTATAAACACACACACACACACACACAGTCTGGGTGAAATTGTCGCTTTGCATATCCAGGCTTCATTTTTAATCTAATTTGATGCATTAGTTCGGTAAAACTTCGCTAGGAAATTTTCTGAACTGCGACGTCAATGCGTTAAAATCCCCCTCGACGCTGCACTGGTGCTGTATGATTTTCCTCGACCTGCAGAAAAGACGCACAAACCATCCAGACTGTCGGAAATTCTTGCTGGCATCCAAGGTCAAGTTTTTATCTCTCTAAAAACTGACAAGTGCTTCTTTTGCGTTAAAATCATCTACACGATTTTCTTTTCTTACTTCCTCTGACGGCTACCCGAGCTGTGAGGTTAAAGATCGGTGCCAGACATACGTCTCCAGCAGAAACACCTCTCCTTTTCAATCTGCTCCTCACAGGACAGAGTAACACACTCAGACGAAAGCGTTATCCAGACATCTACCACACGTACGAGCTCACAGACACCTACGTCTGCCTGACGTGGCTCCAGAGACTTCTTGAGGACATTCGTCCAGAACCGGAATTGGGAAAAGGTTGGCAGCTCAGAAGTGGTCCTCATCGCTGACATCTGTCCAGTGGTTTGTACAAACTTTCTACGATTCTTCATTATCTTCATTAAGGAAGTAAAATGTTGGAAAATTGAATGTTTAGACATAAAGTTAAGTAATTATATAATGACGAAGTGATGTCCAGGTCAGAAATATCATCATTCTGAGATGTCCAACTATTAAAATCAACTTCCAGTGAAATCCAAATATGAACCAGTTAATTCTAAACTGTCTATTTGATCAAATTAAATCAGATAAAAGATTTCCACAGTGTGAACGTTTATGAAGTGTTTTTTTTTTTTTTTTCAGCAGCTTCACTTCATTTAAATAAAAATCAAAAGGTTCATCTCTCTCACGAAGAAAGCCATCTTCATCTTCCGAAAGACTGAAAAGATCTGGAATAAGCGGCGATGCAGCCCAAAACACCAGAACCATAAAAATTCAAAACTTCTCTAAATGACTGCACATCCACTGAAATATTATTCAACCGTTTTTCCCCCACTATTATTCTTCTGAGTAATAAAAAAAAAAAAAGAAGAAGAAAAAAAAGTGGTAATCTCATATTGCCAAGCTCTCATATCTGTTGGTTCACACAACTGTGCGTTCGCTCTTATTACCGCGCTAACTTCCAGCACAAACTCATTAAAAAGTCGACTCGAAACTGAGGCCATGATCGAACACCTCCTCAAAAGTAATCTGGCACTCAGTCACAACACAGGCACCAATTATCTCCTCATTTCCTGCGAGGAGACGCAGATCCGAAAACCCGGACTGGGGGGGGGGGGTCTCTGATGGCACTCCTGAGAAGCCTCGAATCACGCAAGTTCCTCAACGTCTCGTGACGGGAAATTGATGGAAGGTTTATCGTGGAAATTTTTCATACTGAACCGAGAACTCACCTTCAGCATGGATGTTACACTAATAATAATCATTAAAATAAAGAATTGTCGAAACAATCATTTCAGAACAAAACCAAGTGCATCAGTTCGTTTCTTAAGGTTTCAGCCAATACACACATCGAGTGTCATGTGGTGCGACTTAAATTCTGACTGGATGTTCTGAACAAATAGAAATACAGATACGATTCTAAGGCAAAGTACTTATTTGTTCTTTAAATTTTCTCACACGCCAAACGAGAGTTGCATTTCTTCCATACCCTGTGCTGGTTAGTTTCACAGACTGACCAAAGAAGGTCTGGACTCCATAGCAGCTTTTAATGACCAAGGACCGCCCGAGAGAGAGCGTCTGAGTGACATGTAGAGCAACCAATCACAGTCCGTTTTATTCAGCTGGCTCTTTATGGGGCACAGTGGCTTAGTGGTTAGCCCTGTTGCCTCACAGCAAGAAGGTCCTAGGTTTGAATCCCAGGTTTGAACAGGCAGGGGGCCTTTCTGTGTGGAGTTTGCATGTTCTCCCCGTGCTTGTGTGAGTTTACTCTGGTTTCCTCCCACAGCCCAAAAACACGACATTAGGTTGATTGGTGATTCTAAAGTGGCCCTGTGATGGACTGGTGACCTGTCCAGGGTGTACCTCTGCCTTTTGTGTGCTGGGATAGGCTCCAGCAGATCCCCGTGACCCTAATTAGGAATAAAACGGGTATAGACAATGGATGGATGATATTTAGGGGCATGAAAATATAAAGTCCTAACAAAAACAGCCATGGATCGTTCATTTAAGAAAATTCAGCCTTTAGCTGTTCCTCATTGTCACATGATGCAAACACGACAGCTTCCTTCTTCCGTGAGGGAAGTGGAGCGTCAAGATGGCTTTGTTTCTAGCCAGCGTTAAAATAAAACGTGACACATGTCTACTGGAAATCTTGAAGAATCCAGATGACTCCTGAAGTGTTTCAAAGTTTCGTGTGGCGTCCACATCGGTCGGTCCGTGGGCGTGGCGTTTGGTACCGCAGGTCCGAGCGGTCTGCACGAGGTTCACGTGCTCGGTGCTCGCCTCTTTGTGCAAATCAGATTTCAGTTCAACTTTTTAAAGCTGTCACTTTCCCACAGAGCAGCTACTCTATATACAGAAGCCCACACAGAGTAGGCACTGTGCACAGGGCTCTACATCTCTGCTTTGGGGTCTCGGAAAAATAAAACTGTCAAAAACAAGTACAATATCTGGTACGCGCATCGTTTATGTAGGTCATTCAACCTTCTTGGAACAGTCGAGCACTACAATTAATTTGTTACTGTATAATAATAATAATAATAATGCTAATGTTCCTTTACACTGTATGATTAGGAGTACAAAGAAAATCCGTGCTTCTAAAACTTTTGGAAATTTACACACACAAAGGATTTATAAATGAAGAACAAAACTACTAGACTTTACTGAGTCCTAGATATTACTAGTTGAAATCTTTTTCTCAGACGCCAAGAAATCTTCTGTTTTGTCGCGTCCATGTTCAGCATTGAGTGTCTTTGTCATGTCTCACCCCACAGTGGTGCTTAATATGAAGCTGATATGAAAGTGGACACTCAGGACTTTGTAGTGTTGAATAAGTATTACTGTTTGTCTCTAGCCTACTAGGGGTAAATATATTCATAGAAAAGGTTTGTTTTTTCCACAAAATTGCTTCTATCTTCAAAGTAACGAACCCATGTCTGCACTCTGAGATGCTCCAAGTGTTTGTTCATCTAAAAAGCATCTAAAACCTGAAGGTGTTTATCTTCAACCACTGGAATTCTGTGTAAGGTTAAAAACACACGTCTCACACTGAAAGCCAACAGAGTCCTGACTCACTTTCTATCAGACTCACAGCCAGAACATCATTCACTTCTTTACACTGATTGAAAACGTCCCATAAGTCGTGTTTCCTGGTGGACTGGTAAAAATTGGAGGATCAAATAGACAGACTAAATACATATGTATTTATATACGAAAGCACGTTATTCTGTAAGTACTCACACCAATCAGGCATAACATTATGACCACCTGCCTAATATTGGGTTGGTCCCCCTTTTACTGCCAAAAACAGCCGTGACCCATCATGCACTGTGTATTCTGACACCTTTCTGTATTTAACTTCTTCAGCAGTTTGATCAACAGTAGCTCGTCTGTTGGATCGGATCACACGGGCCAGCCTTCACTCCCCACGTGCATCAATGAGCCTTGACCGCCCATGACTCTGTCACCGGTTCACCACTGTTCCTTCCTTGGACCACTTTTGATAGATACTGACCACTGCAGACCGGGAACACCCCACAAGAGTTTTGGAGATGCTCTGATCCAGTGGTCTAGCCATCACAATCTGGTCAAACTCGCTCAAATCCTTACGCTTGTCCATTTTTCCATCAACTTTGAGGACAAAATGTTTACTTGCTGCCTAATATATCCCACCCACTAACAGGTGCCATGATGAGGAGATCATCACGGTTATTCACTTCACCTCTTACTGGTCATAATTTTATGCCTGATCAAGAGTGAGAAAAATCCAGACTTGTCGAAAAGTTTGATGATTCCATTCCCATGCTCAACTCCGTCACTGATGGATTTTCTTATCCAAGCAGAAAAACTTTTTTCTTTTTTTTCCTCGAAGCCACAGAATAATCTCTAGTTTTTTAATTAAACCTTTAGGTAACTAAAGATAAATTTGAATGTATTTTCATTATAGAGGTGAAATCAGTTTGGTTGCTATCGTGCGCACCTGCTGGAGAAGTACAGGAGAACTCGAAGGCGAAGTTGTGGGTGTTCAAAAACGCCTGCCTTATTTCATTGCTCAAGGTTTCTGGGATTTAAAGCTCATTAAAAGTCTGAGAGGTGGTGGGTGATGGAAGGGAGGATGGAGAGAATGACAGATAAAGAGAGAGAGAGAGAGAGAGAGAGAGAGAGAGAGAGAGAGAGAGAGAGAGAGAGAGAGAGTGAGAGTGGAACCAAATCAACTCCAATACTGAGCAACGCTGCACTAAGGACAACACAATTTTCTTTCCATTTTTCTTTTTTTGACAGAATTTTCTCCATTCAAGTAATTGGGAGAAAAAAAATGCAATACTCTGTGATTCATAGCTCTTCTCCTACATGTTCCCCCTATTCTTTACTCCTCCTCCTCCTCCTCCTCTGGGTCTCTCCATCTCCCTGATTTATTAGCAAACATCAGATTCAATAAGGCAGTGGTTAACATTCGCTACAAACGTGGTGAGACAGAGAAAGTCCCACGCGTACGCTCGCTCTCTCTTTCCTCACGCTCTTATAAAGTGGTATTAAAATGCCGCGCCGTGTGTGTGTGTGTGTGTGTGTGTGTGTGAGCGAGCGTCTGAGCCTCGACACACACTCCTCACGCCGTAACGAGCCGGGTTATGTGAGATACTGAAGCACTGGGAGCTGCTGGCCTTTCTACTGTACACTCATGGGGTGATGCTCATTAACATAATCAGGCTTATTAATTACCGCCAGCGCAGAGGAGCATCTCCAGCCACTAACACCACCGAGAGAGAGAGAGAGAGAGAGAGAGGGAGGAGGTGGGGGGAGGGTGAAGTTTATGAGAGAGAGAGAGTAATAGAGTAACTAATGAGAATGAAGAAGTGGACATGGGGTTTCCTGTTCCCTGTTTGTCTTCTAATAACAGAGGAAAGAAAGAAAGAAAGAAAGCACTAGATTGTGAAATGAAGAATGATAAAAGGAGAGAGAGAGAAAGAGACAGAGAGAGAGAGAGAGATGAAGGTAGAGGAGTAAGAAGTAAGAATACAAAAGACAAAGCAGGAAAAGAAAGAAACAAAGTGAGAGAGACAGAGTGGGGAGGGGCAGCAACAGACACTTATAAGAATGAAGAAGTGATGTTTTCTGTTCTCATAATACTACAAGAAAGAAAGAAAGAAAGAAAGAAAGAAAGAAAGAAAGAAAGAAAGAAAGAAAGAAAGAAAGAAGGTGGAGGAGTTACAAGTAATTATACTTATATTCTGAGTTAAAGAATGATAAAGGGAGAGGCAGAGGAGCGAGAGAGACAGAGAGAGAGAGAGAGAGAGAGAGAGGAGAACATCAGCACAAACTAATGAGAAAGAAGAACGGGGAAGGAAGGAAAGAAGGAAGGAAGGAAGGAAGGAAGGAAGGAAGGAAGGAAGGAAGGAAGGAAGACATTATATTGTGAGTTGAGAATGTTTGTAGTAAAAAAGCATGAAAGAAAATGAAAGAGAGAGAATCAGAGAGATAACTGTTAAGCACTCTTAGTCTGTTAGAGATGCATCTTACTTAAAGTTGATTAAGTCTGGATCAGTACAAAGTGCCTACACACACACACACACACATACACACATACACACAGACACACACAGACACACACACACACAGACACACACACACACACACACACAGACACACACACACACACAGACCCCCAGTCGAGCTGCTGATTCAGTCGTGATTAAAGCGAAAAAAAAAAATCTCAATTATCTCCTACTGTTCCGCTTCCGACAATTTCCATTCAATCCTGTCGAAGATGGTGCCGTGTCTGTCTGTCAAGCCTTTTACTCAAAACCCTCTTCATAAAATCACACACACACACACACATATGACACAAACATGACGAAACGGCGAGAGACTCGGACCTGTCTCACCTCCCTGAAGCCACAGGAGGTGAAGCCACATGCGGTGTGAGACAGACTACCTGTCACACATATACACACACACACACACATTCACACACACAAATAAAGATGACAAAACAAGGAGAGACTCGGACCTGTCTCACCTCCCTGAAGCCACGGCAGGTGAAGCCACACTCGGTGATGAGAGAGACTACCTGTCTCACACACACACACACACACATTCACACACACAAATAAAGATGACAAAACAAGGAGAGACTCGGACCTGTCTCACCTCCCTGAAGCCACGGCAGGTGAAGCCACACTCGGTGATGAGAGAGACTACCTGTCTCACACACACACACACACGATCACACATAAACATGATAAAACAGGGAGAGACTCGGACCTGTCTCACCTCCCTGAAGCCACAGGAGGTGAAGCTACATGCGGTGTGAGACAGACTACCTGTCAAACATATACACACACACACACACACATTCACACACACAAATAAAGATGACAAAACAAGGAGAGACTCGGACCTGTCTCACCTCCCTGAAGCCACGGCAGGTGAAGCCACACTCGGTGATGAGAGAGACTACCTGTCTCACACACACACACACACACACACGATCACACATAAACATGATAAAACAGGGAGAGACTCGGACCTGTCTCACCTCCCTGAAGCCACGGCAGGTGAAGCCACACTCGGTGATGAGAGAGACTACCTGTCTCACACACACACACACATTCACACACACAAATAAAGATGACAAAACAAGGAGCGACTCGGACCTGTCTCACCTCCCTGAAGCCACAGGAGGTGAAGCTACATGCGGTGTGAGACAGACTACCTGTCACACATATACACACACACACACACACATTCACACACACAAATAAAGATGACAAAACAAGGAGAGACTCGGACCTGTCTCACCTCCCTGAAGCCACGGCAGGTGAAGCCACACTCGGTGATGAGAGAGACTACCTGTCTCACACACACACACACACGATCACACATAAACATGATAAAACAGGGAGAGACTCGGACCTGTCTCACCTCCCTGAAGCCACAGGAGGTGAAGCTACATGCGGTGTGAGACAGACTACCTGTCAAACATATACACACACACACACACACATTCACACACACAAATAAAGATGACAAAACAAGGAGAGACTCGGACCTGTCTCACCTCCCTGAAGCCACGGCAGGTGAAGCCACACTCGGTGATGAGAGAGACTACCTGTCTCACACACACACACACACACACACACACGATCACACATAAACATGATAAAACAGGGAGAGACTCGGACCTGTCTCACCTCCCTGAAGCCACAGGAGGTGAAGCTACATGCGGTGTGAGACAGACTACCTGTCACACATATACACACACACACACACACACATTCACACACACAAATAAAGATGACAAAACAAGGAGAGACTCGGACCTGTCTCACCTCCCTGAAGCCACAGGAGGTGAAGCCACACTCGGTGATGAGAGAGACTACCTGTCACACATATACACACACACACACACACATTCACACACACAAATAAAGATGACAAAACAAGGAGAGACTCGGACCTGTCTCACCTCCCTGAAGCCACAGGAGGTGAAGCCACACTCGGTGATGAGAGAGACTACCTGTCACACATACACACACACACTTACACAAACACACAAGATCACACATAAACATGACAAAACGGCGAGAGACTCGGACCTATCTCACCTCCATGAAGCCACAGAAGGTGAAGCCACACTCTGTGATGAGACAGACTACCTGTCATACACCCACACACACACATACACCCACACACACACACACACACACACACACACACACACACACATACACACAGAAAAACAGACAAACATAACAAAACGGGGAGACACTCGGACCTGTCTCACCTCCATGAAGCCACAGGAGTTGAAGCCACATTTGGTTTGAGATAGACTACCTGTCATGCACACACACACACACACACATACACACGTACACACATACACACACACACACACATACACACACACACCACGAAATGTATGGAATTCCTCCTGAAGCAACAGATAACGAATGTCACTGTCACTGTCACTTTAAAGCTCTCCGCCTTTCGCAAATGACTGATAAAACAAGTCGTCGTAAATATCTCACATATCTCGACTTTACCTCATGTTTTAAAATTTAATTCAACTTGCCGGAATTCTTTAGATGCCTTATTCAGATTTCTAGCGTCATATCAGACGTATAAATCAGCCTTAATGCATAAATATCATAAAGATGTGAATGTTTTCCTACAGCTCTCTTATTATTCTTTACTGAGAATAATCCTGCTCCTGCTGCTTTAAGTCAGTAGTAACACAATGATATTTCTGAAGAATGACATGATCTTGTTTGAGGAATATCATTCAGCAAAACTCTGTGTCCATGACCCTGGGACGCAGACTTTAACCCTTTTAACCAGTACACCAGCTCTTTTTCATACGTTTTCATTCAGTATAAAGAAATCTAAGTCTGCTATAAAACGAGTCAGTGTGTTTTAGACGTGTGTTGGAGAACCTTACACAGAATTTCAGTGGTTGAAGATAAACACCTTCGAATTTGAGCTGCTTTTTAGATGAACAAGCACTTGGGGCATCTCAGAGAGCAGAAATGGGTTCGATACCATCGTTTAATTTGAAGATAGAAACATTCGTGTGGAGAAAAACGAACTGTTTTTATTTTTTTGGAACTTTTCTATGAATATATCACCCCTAGTAGGCTAGGAAAAAACAGAAATACTTCAAATCCTGAGTGTCTACTTGCATACGAGCTTCATATTAACCACCGCTGTGGTGTGTGACACGACAAAAACATTCAATACGGACACATAACTTAAACCTCGGTGATATTCTACATTTCCTCCAGGATCCAGGCTAATCCAGGATATGAGGTCCGTATGACGTCTGGTTGAAGCTCGGTGCACCGTATGAATCAGAGCCTGTTTACCAGAAGCCTATAGGTAAACCAGAGAAGTCTCAAACGAGCGCTGCGAGTCCCCAATCGAGTCACGGAGGAGCTCGATCCTGATTGGATTTGTTCATCTGCAGTGATTAGCGAGTCTGTGAAAGGCTCTGTGCTGGATCACAAGAGATGAGACCGGTAATCAATGTTCTAATGCCATTTGATCCACTTCGCAGGGCATGCTCCCAAAACCTGAACGCTTATAAACACACACTTAGTGTATAGCAGACACACACGTACACACATATCCATATACTAGATACACACATTGTGTGCACATACATTAAGCTCTAAATGCTATAGTGTTTATATTATTAGTTTTGCAAATGATCAGTGATGTCCAACCATTACCAACATGATGTTCGGTTAAAAAATAAATAAAGCGTCCTAAAACCCGTGTTCTCATCCCTCACCTCCATCCATATGAAATACAGTGGAACCTCGGCATGCGAATGCCCTCTATTACAAATGTTCGCCTTAAGAATTGAAATTTTGCAAGAAATTTGCATCGGCATTTCCAGCATACAACTGAACCGGACCGAACCGAACCGAACGCCGGCTAAGTCGCGGCTAAGTGAAGCAAGTTTACGTGTTTTATTTTTTTCGTGAAAGCTGTTTGGAAAGAGTCAACCCACGATACCAACGTTGCCTTTGGCATGTGTTCAAAAGCTAGGTGATTTTTCGGGTGTTTTTTTGTTGACAGATTGGTGGTGTGGGTGGTCTGATCTATTTTTAGCCCCAAGCTTCCTGTGAGGACCCTTGACATGGAATGCTTGGCTTGGGTCAGTTCTTTGGAAGCAGCCATACAGTTAACATACGCTTCGTGTTTTTTGGATATTTTTGGATGGCTGGAACGGATTATCTGCATTTACATTTATTTCTTATGGGAAAATTAATTCCGCAATACAGATTTTCACCTTAAGAATGAAATAATCCGTATGCTAAGGTCCCACTGTACGCTGTAATGCTTGCGGTACTCACCTGGGCGTGTGTGCGTCATCAACTCGGTTCCCCAACTGGAACTCATGTGATTTGCTGCGGTGCAGGGCGCTGAAGCCGGGCAGCAGGTGGATGAGTTTGCGGTTGGCGGGTGGCGGTGTGCCTGGTGCCTTCACTTTATTTCTTCGGCGCAGTGGTGGTGTGCCCGGTGGCGTCATGGTGTTCACCACCAGCGGAGTGCGCGGGGGAGTGTGAGGAAAGTGCCTCTGTCTGGGGGACGGGGGTAGAGAGCGGTGGCCTACATCCAGCATGCCCGCCGGCGTCAGGCCCGAGTACATGTCCACGCACAGCCGCTCGGGCTGCGGGTAAAAAGTGGGAGGAGCCAGGGCCTGAGGGCTGTGGCATAGGGCATGGGTGTAGCGCGACTGCGGCTTCGGGCTCTGCGAGAGCTGCAGTCGCACCCACTGCCCAGGGTCCGGGGTACCGGCTGGGGTGTTCTCTTTCCCCGACTCAGACGTCGGCCACTGAATGGACCAGTCCTGCTTAGGCTGAGTGCTGCCAAGTCCTACACACATCACAGACACACAGGTGTGAGAACTTTACCAACATCTGAATAAAATCTGAAAATATTTTACTGAATACACTTAAAGAGAAACAAACAAACAAGCAGTGGATTGTGAGAAGAGAAGAGAAGAGAAGAGAAGAGAAGGATACATGAAAGAGAAGAGAAGAGTAGAGAAGAGGTAGAGAAGGATACATGAGACAGAACAGATGAGATGAGATGAGAACATGAGACAGTAGAGAAGAGAAGAGATGAGAAGAGAAAAGAAGAAAAGAGAAGAGAAGAAAAGATATGAGACAGAAGAGAAGAGGTAGAGAAGGATACATGAGACAAAAGAGAAGCAAAGAGAAAAGATGAGAAGAGATGAGATGAGACGAGAAGAGAAGAGACAAGAACATGAGACAGTAGAGAAGAGAAAAGAAGAGAAGAAAAGACATGAGACAGAAGAGACAAGACGAGAAGAGATGACATGAGACAGTAGAGAAGAGAAAAGAAGAGAAGAAAAGACATGAGACAGAAGAGATGAGAAGAGACGAGACAAGACGAGAAGAGATGACATGAGACAGTAGAGAAGGGAAGAGACGAGAAGAGAAGAGAAGAGAAGAGAAGAGAAGAGAAGAGAAGAGAAGGATACATGAAAGAGAAGAGAAGAGAAGAGAAGAGAAGAGAAGAGAAGAGAAGAGAAGAGAAGAGAAGAGAAGAGAAGAGAAGAGAAGGATACATGAGACAGAACAGAAGAGATGAGAAGAGACAAGATGAGATGAGATGAGAACATGAGACAGTAGAGAAGAGAAGAGAAGAGAAGAGAAGAGAAGAGAAGAGAAGAGAAAAGAAGAAAAGACATGAGACAGAAGAGAAGAAGTAGAGAAGGATACATGAGACAAAAGAGAAGCAAAGAGAAAGATGAGAAGAGACGAGATGAGAACATGAGACAGTAGAGAAGAGAAAAGAAGAGAAGAAAAGACATGAGACAGTAGAGAAGGGAAGAGACGAGATGAGAAGATTCGAGAACATGAGACAGTAGAGAAGAGAACATGAGACAGTATAGAAGAGAAGAGACAAGATGAGAAGAGACAAGACGAGAACATGAGACAGTAGAGAAGAGAAGAGAAGAGAAGAGAAGAGACGAGAACATGAGACAGTAGAGAAGAGACAAGAAGAGAAGTGAAGAGAAGAGATAAGAACATGAGACAGTATAGAAGAGAAGAGATGAGATGAGATGAGATGAGAAGAGAATATGAGAGAGAAGAGAAGAGAACATGAGACAGTAGAGAAGAGAAGATTAGAAGAGACAAGAAGAGACTAGAACATGAGACAGTAGAGAACAGAAGAGAGGAGATGAGATGAGATGAGATGAGATGAGATGAGATGAGAAGAGAAGAGATGAGAAGAGAATATGAGAGAGAAGAGAAGAGAACATGAGACAGTAGAGCAGAGAAGAGAAGAGTACATGAGACAGAAGAGAAGAGAAGAGAAGAGAAGAGAAGAGAAGAGAAGAGAAGAGAAGAGAAGAGAAGAGAAGTTGTGAAGAACGGCGAGTCTGATACCATGAGTCACATGGCGGATCGACATTGAGAAGAAGTCAGACAGCATCTATCACAACAAAACAGAGACAGCATTGAAAAAAAGGAAATGAAAAGCAATGTGTGTGGAAAAGGCAGTCTACTCCACCGTGTCCCAGACTGATGGTAATGGTGACAGTGTGACAGCAGACTTTTATTATGCAACGGAGACGGTGGAAATGCAGGCAGACTTTCATGGAAGAAGGAGTCAAAATGTGACAGTGCTTCACCTCCGTTACTGTGCAATTTGTCGTCCTCGAGTTGTTCTTGGGAGAGAAATAAAAGAAAGAAAGAACAACAAATACATATTCATTAGTGTGACTCGAACGGCAACTTGTTGACCTCGGGGGTCAGAACCGCTCTCGCTGACAACGTGTCCAGCCCTTCAGACGTGTCAGGAGAGGAAGTTCGAAAGAAACCGTAATCATCATTTCAGCTATCACACAAATCAACCAATAAGACCTGCTGGCCTTTAAAAACTCGCATTTAAAAATCCATTAACTCGCAACTCGGTCTATTCAGCCAATTTATTCGTTATTTTTTTATGCGCGACTCTCGTATACATTCTTGTTTCTCCTAGCCTCCGTCGGATTCTATGCTAATTCGGTGCTAATGTGCCTTTACAGCCTGCATTAGAGTCTTTTTCCTGCTAAACACCGTCTGTGAACTTTTCCTATTTGTGAGCCACCTTTTGTTCCAGCTGATAAGCTCTCTCTCTCTCTCTCTCTCTCTCTCACGCTGAAGAGCTTTTTGTGCTCCTGTTAAAGCCCAAATGAAGAGAAAAGCTCCAGTAGGCAGGCAGGCAGCCGCGCTAAAAGCTCGCAGGTTTGCGTGGCGTTTTCCATTGTGTTTAAGCACTTTAGCGGTTTATTTCCTAAAGCCTCGATGAGGCAGCTTTCTCGAACACACCAGGATACGTTTTCATGCGCAATAGCTGCCACTTTAGCGGTTGATGACAGAATAATGGATGATATTATATTACTGCGCTCTTATCCAAAGGTTCTTTCGGTGAGATAAGATAAATCACGTGTATTGGATTTCGAATAAACAATCGATTGACATTTCAGATGATCGATCGAATTTTTTTTTATTATCCGTTTTGAGCTGCTACTTGATTTAATAAACTTGAAAACACACAGAGACCACATTTATCATATTAAAATTGATTTAATATTAAATCGATTTATATTTATTACAATTTCTATTGATGTAATCAGCCACTAACACTCAAAGCTGCAGAATAAAGCTCGTCCCATTCCGTATTAATGGTCTCTAATAGCTATGGAAGCTTGTTTCTGTAAATATTACGCTGATTCATCTCACAATTGTGACTTTTTATTTCGTGCAATCACAACTGTTTGATGTTTACTTGAAGTCGTGAGTTGTTGCTTGAATTATAACTCGGAATTACAAGATACAAAGTCGCAACCGGGAGATGAAACGGCAGAAATTTCACATACATGGCAAAAACAAGCAGTGTAGTTATGTATAAACATACACATAAGGATAACACAATATCTGTGCCTATTAGTGCTGAAAATTCGTATTTGCATTTCTATTTAAACTAGAATTTTTATTTTTAATTTATTTATTTATCGTATTTTTATTTAGTTAGTCAATTAATTTTTATTTATTTATTTATTTAATTTTTATTTATTTGTTTAGCAATTTTTTCTTTCTTTGTTTATTTTATTTTTATTTATTTATTTATTTTTATACAATTATTTTGTTTTTGTTTTTTGTGTGTGTGTGTGTGTGTGTGTGTGTGATGTGGACTCCATGATTCTCCCCTGGAAACACTACAAAACTCAGGAAAGAAATTCATGAATTATAACAACAAAATCATTTCAATACATTACATCACACATATATAATATTTATGATATGTTTATGGCAAATAAAGAACCTTAAACCTTCAGAAAATAACTCTGAACTGGATGTAGAACTTTATGGGACGATTTTGATTTTCCACCTCAACCTTGAGCTCAGTAAGTGAGTTATCTAAGCCTTAAAGCAGAGATTTCTTTCCTAAATCAGGGAAGTATTGATTATAGCCATGTAATAACTTTTTATAATCTATATTTATCTATTCTGGAATCTGTTCTATTCCAGAAAGATCAGAAAACGTCGCCGGACATCATCAGAATCTACTATGAAGCTGCTTTCAGTCAAAATTGGTTCATTTTCAATGTCCAGAAAGATGATTAAGAGAGAGAAAGACCATGGTGAACATCTTTCCCA